>NC_143045.1:19660000-19735000 GCF_057628025.1 Oncorhynchus mykiss
CTCAAATTGCAGCCTTGTCTCACACCTCGACATTGTGAAAAAAATTCTGTTCTTTGGTTTTTGATTTTTATTGCACACTTGTTTTCTGTGTACATACATTTTATTAAGTCATACACCTTACCACCAAGCCCACTTTGTAGAATTTTGTAGAATAGCCCTTCGTGCCAAATCGAATCAAATGCTTTTTTAAAGTCAATAAAGCAAGCAAAGATTTTGCCCTCTTTTTTTTGGTGGACGTGTTTATTAATTAGTGTGTGTAAGGTGTATATATGGTCAGTAGTGCGATGGTTAGGGAGAAAGCCAATTTGACATTTACTTATTACATTTTTTTCTTGAAGAAAGGTTTGAATTCTTGAATTCAAAATGCTACAGAAAATCTTTCCCAAGTTACTGTTGACGCAAATTCCCCTGTAATTATTGGGGTCTGATTTGTCTCCACTTTTGTGGATAGGGGAGATGAGCCCCTGGTTCCAGACATCAGGGAAGCAGCCAGAAGTTAAAACCATGTTGAACAATTTAAGCACAGCATTTTGCAACTCAGGTGTGCTGTTTTTCAGCATTTCATTTCTGATGTTGTCTACACCACAAGCCTTTTTTGATTTAATAGATTTTAGCTTTTCATTTAGTTCTTGTTGGGTTATTGGGTAATCTAATGGATTTTGGTTGTTTTTAATGACTGATTCCAGGATGTTCAATTTTTCTTTAATTTCTAATTGGTTCTGGTTTAAGTCTTTTTGTGGGATGTTTTTGTATAGATTATCAAAGTAAGTTTTCCAAATTCCTACATCTTGTATGGCTAATTCTTGTGGCTTTGTTGTGCTTAAATTGTTCCACATGTCCCAGAACTGATTTTGGTCAATTGCGTTTTCAATTTCATCAAGTGTCTTGTTGGTATAATTCAATTTCTTGCATTTCAGTGTTTGTTTATACTGTTTCAGAGTTTCAAAGTATTCATATCGTAGCTCTGGGTTGTTTTGCTGCTTATGTTTTTTGTTTGACATTTGTCTTAGGTGTTTTCTAATTGTTTTACATTCATTATCAAACCATTTGTCAGAAACATTTTGATTTTTGCTTCTGATGTTGCATTGCTTTGGTTTTCTCAAATTTGCTTTCGATGCTGCTTTTTGGAATATGCAGTTGATGTTTTGGGTAGCTGAATTGACACCATCTTTATTGTTTTGGTACTGTGAGTTATTGAAAAACTGTATAGAGTTCATCATTTCATTTGAGTTCAATGTTTCAATGAATGCCTCTGCACTGTTTGGAGCCCATCTGAACGATTGGTTTATGTTGTAAAGTTTATTGGGCTGTTTTTTTGAATGAATATTGCCGGTTAATTTCTTCAGAAACACGTTGATCTGACTGTGATCTGACAATGGTGTCTGTGGTCTGACAGTGAATGCACTAATGGAGGAGGGGTCAATGTCAGTGATGGCATAATCGACTACACTTGTCCCAAGAGCTGAGCAGTAAGTAAACTGACCTAAAGAGTCCCCTCTGATTCTACCATTAAGCATGTACAGGCCTAAGGCTCGACAGAGATGTACTAACTCTTTTCCATTTTTGTTCAGTATTTGGTCAGGACTGTTTCTATTATTTATAATAGGGCTACTGTACAAGGAGGGGTGTCCAAATATGTGGTGGTTACCTCCCGCATCAGTGTAGTCAGGCTCAGAACCTGTTCTTGCATTGAAATCTCCACAAAGAAGCACTTTACCCTGCGCCTGAAATGTAATGATTTCTGTCTGGAGATTGTCAAAAAACTGATCATCATAATATGATGAATCTGAAGGAGGAGCATAAGCTGCACATATGTATACATCATTGTCACAATAGATTGTACCTTTGTTAAGTTTTAGCCAAATGTGAGTGGTACCTTTTTTCATTTCATTCAGTGCTAAGTCCTGCTTATGCCAAATGATGATTCCACCTGAGTCTCGGCCCCGTTTAACATTTTTATGTTTGATTGATGGTAGTAAACTTTCTCTATAGCCTGAGGGACACTGAGTATCTATGTCTCCACGACACCATGTTTCCAGTAGGATTATGATGTCCTGTCCCTTGATGTTTTTAATCAATTCTGGATTAGTTGTTTTATAACCAAAATGTGAAGAGTATAGGCCCTGGATATTCCAAGAGCTGATAGTTAATGATCTCATTTATAATAAGTGATATTCACTGGTTTGAGTAAAGTACATCGAAAAAAACAAAAAAAATAAAATATGTATATGTATACATATATATACATACACACATACACATATACATATATATACATACATATATACACATATACATACATATATACATACACATACATATACATATACATATATATATACATACACATACATATATACATACACATACATATACACACATACATACATACATACATACACACACACACACACACACATACATACACACACACACACATACATACATACATATATATATACATATATATACACATACACATACATATATATATATATACACACATACATGCACATACACATATACACACATACATACATACATACACACACACGCGCACACACACACACACACACACACACCATTACATATAATAATTATTATAATACCGGTGTCAATACATTTAGGAATATTTGTAAACAAATGAATAAGAATGGAATAAGATTGCATTGTACTTATGTTATGTGCAATCTGCAACCCTGTGTGTTTGTGTGTGTGTGTGTGCGCGTGCGTGCCCGTGTGTGAATTAAAGGGACTGTCTAGCTCAGTAGTCTGCATATTAGTTGCAGTAGTTGGCGCACCTCTCCTATCTCTGATTGTTCTAGGGGTCTTCTGCCAGAGGTTACCTCAGCATATGTAGGCTGACGATCTAATTGATACATGGTGTGGACTGCATCATGTGGTCTACTTCCCTGAAGGGCAGTGTTCTGACCGACCCTGGAGTAGTGGTCAGAGCTGTGTTGTGATGGGCTGGGTCTAGTAGAGCTGTGTTGTGATGGGACAGGTCTAGTAGAGCTGTGTTGTGATGGGCCGGGTCTAGTAGAGCTGCGTTGTGATGGGCCGGGTCTAGTAGAGCTGTGTTGTGATGGGCCGGGTCTAGTAGAGCTGTGTTGTGATGGGCCGGGTCTAGTAGAGCTTTGTTGTGATGGGCCAGGTCTAGTAGAGCTGTGTTGTGATGGGCCAGGTCTAGTAGAGCTGTGTTGTGATGGGCCAGGTCTAGTAGAGCTTTGTTGTGATGGGCCAGGTCTAGTAGAGCTGTGTTGTGATGGGCCGGGTCTAGTAGAGCTGTGCAGTGTTGGGCCTGGTCTAGTAGAGCTGTGCTGTGTTGGGCCTGGTCTAGTAGAGCTGTGCTGTAATAAGCCATGTCTGGCTCTTTTCTCCTCGGGATGGTGGAGGTACTGTTGTTTCAGAAGGTGGGGCGTGGGACCTTTGTTGCTGGGGTGATGGGTGTGTGGGTCCCTGCCAAGTGTTGCATCTTTTAGGTCCTTGGCAAAGGTTCTGATACTGTCCTGATCAAGATGTATATTATCATATAAGTGTTGACATGTCAGAGTGGGGTGGTGAGCCGTTCTGACGTTGAGCAGTGAGGCACAGTCCACAGTGATCTGTTGATTTATTTTGTCGATCAACTTTTCTGGGAAGTCTTTTCTTGGTAGGAGGGTGGACACAACTATATTGGTTGTTGGGAACATAGCCTGTGCCCGTTCTGCCACTCTTCTCACTGCCCCAGATACATTTTCACCTTTGGCATGAAGGTCGTTTGTGCCAGTGTGGATGATGATGTTGTCAGGGGTGTCAATCCTGGTCTGACTGAGTAGCTGCATTGCACTCTCAGTTGTAGGACACCAGAACTTATACACCTGGTGTCTAGGGAATAATCTTTCCTGGACTAAGAACTTCCCATTTGAATCAATTAGAATTGCAGTTGTGGGTGATTGTCTGGGTGGAGCAGACTGGGAGGCTGGTATTCTGACCTGGGCTGGAGCAGACTGGGAGGCTGGTAGGTTAACCTGGGCTGGAGCAGACTGGGAGGCTGGTATTCTGACCTGGGCTGGAGCAGACTGGGAGGCTGGTAGGTTGACCTGGGCTGGAGCAGACTGGGAGGCTGGTAGGTTAACCTGGGCTGGAGCAGACTGGGAGGCTGGTATTCTGACCTGGGCTGGAGCAGACTGGGAGGCTGGTAGGTTGACCTGGGCTGGAGCAGACTGAGAGGCTGGTAGGTTGAGCTGGGCTGGAGCAGACTGGTAGGCTGGTGCAGTGTCATCCGGCTGTGTAGTGGAGGCCATGCTGGTCTCAGGTTCTGCTTGTGTTGTACCAAGCTGGTGGACATGTTTTCTAGATGCAGAGGACACAATGACTCTCTGCCGGTTGAGGGTGTCAATGTACCTCTCTTTTTGTTCGAGCTCCTTTCTAGTTGTGCTCAGATGGTCTCTGAGGTCATCATTTGTCTGACTCAGCTTGTCCATTCTGCTTTCTAATTTAGCTATGGATGCTCTGCTCTCCTCCCTGAACTGTTTCATCTCTTCTTTGAGTTTCTGGACAGTGTCCTCCTCTTGAAGCCTCTTCTCTCTGAGTTCTATGACCTCTGCTTCGACTAGAGAGAGGGTGTTGTGGAAACGTTGCATAGCAGGTGTTCTTATTGAAATTGTCATGTCCTTGACTCTGTCTGCTGCAGGTGAGGTAGGTAAAGGGACGTTGAGGGCTTCCTGCTGGGTCACAGAGACCATTGGGGTCTGCTTTTCTCCATCTCCCTCCTTGACTTTTTCCTCATTTTCTGAGATGATGTCAGCGTCTTCTTTTAGGGTAGCAAACCTATTCTCAAAAGCCTGGAGGCTTGAATCATTGCCTTGTATCAATACAGTTCCATTATTATATAAGTTTACTGTTTGATATGTGTTGCTCTGGTCAGCTTCTTCAAAAATGCTGATCTGACATCCTTGGCTGATGCCCCTCTTTTTTGAGAAAGGGAAATGGTTGCAAATAACCTTTTTCCATATGTTCCCTCGATTGGTATTAAAAATTAAATTTGCTCTTGTTTTGTAACTGGTAAGATCTGCAAACAGGCATTCATGGTTCTGTCCCATCAACAAACCTTTGAAACTTTTCTTAGCTTTCTCTGTTTGGATGTCTGGTGGGTAAACAATTTCCATAGCAACGCTGGTGATGTTGGCTACAATGTTGCAATAGAAGTTTCTTGTATAATGCTCTCTTGTTTCTTCAGAGGACTGTTTCACTTTGTTGTCCTTTTTTCTTTTCTTTTTTCTTCTGTCCTTATTTTGTCCTTATTTTGTCTTCCTTTCTTCTGTTAACTAGATATTTTTTTTGTTATTCTTTGTA
The DNA here is from genome assembly GCF_057628025.1 of Oncorhynchus mykiss. Taxonomy (NCBI): domain Eukaryota; kingdom Metazoa; phylum Chordata; class Actinopteri; order Salmoniformes; family Salmonidae; genus Oncorhynchus; species Oncorhynchus mykiss. The sequence goes on from NC_143045.1 coordinate 19,665,338, forward strand.
AGCTAGCTAGCTTCTTCCAGGAGAGTCCCTAGCAACTGCTTAGCAACATGTAAACAATTCAGCTAACAATTCAGCTAGCTAAGATAACTGTATAATTTTATGAAAAATAGTTACTTTTTCGAAATCCTGTCTTTTTGGTTTGTTGCTTGTATTGTCTTCTATTGAGTCTTGCAGTTTTCTTTTGATTTTTTCGATGTACTTCACTCTAAAAAACCATTTAAATCTCAATATATACAGGAGCTCATTTTTCAGCAGCTGCTCAATTTGGAACTCTCTTTCTCCCTCTCTCTCTCTCTCTCTCCCTCTCTCTCTCTCTCTCCCTGTCTCTCTCTGTCTCTCTCTCTCCCTCTCTCCCTCTGTCTCTCTCTCTTTCTCTCTCTCTTTCTCTCTCTCTCTCTCTCTCCCTATCTCTCTCTCTCTCCCTGTCTCTCTCTGTCTCTCTCTCTCCCTCTCTCCCTCTGTCTCTCTCTCTTTCTCTCTCTCTTTCTCCCTCTCTCTCTCTCCCTCTCTCTCTCTCTCTCCCTGTCTCTCTCTGTCCCTCTCTGTCTCTCTCTTCCTCTCTCTCTCTCTCTCTCCCTCTCTCTGTCTCTCTGTCTCTCTGTCTCTCATTCTCTCTCTCTCCCTCTCTCTCTTTCTCTCTCTCTCTCTCTCTCTCTCTGTCTCTCTCTCTCTTTCTGTCTCTCTGTCTCTCTCTCTCTTTCTCTCTATCTCTGTCTTTCTCTCTCTCTCTGTCTCTCTCTGTCTCTCTCTCTTTCTCTCTCTCTCTCCCTCTCTCTCTCTCTCTCTCTGTCTCCCTCTATCTCTCTCTCTCCCTCTTTCTCTCTCTCTCTCTGTCTCTCTCTCTCTCTCTATCTCTCTCTCTCTCTCTCTCCCCCCCTCCTCTCTCTCTCTCTCTCCCTCTCTCTCTCTCTCTCTCTCTCTCTCTCTCTCTCTCTCTCTCTCAGTATGTATTAAACTCCTGTAGGAGAGCTGATATTTCCCAGGAATAACTCCTCACCATTTCCATAATTAAGAGAAGACCTTCAGAGCAGTGTGATCCAGTAAGCAACATGTCAGCACTAATCAGGTAATGAATAGGTGTAAGGGAGCAGGTAGGAAGCAACATAAGGTCCGGATGGATGAGCAGGGAGGAGGAAAGGGAGGAGGAAATTCACATGCACTGGAGGTGAAGATAAACACAGACTGTGACAGAGCAGAGGGGAGGTGGAGAGTGACAGATGGAATAGCGGAAGGAGGGATGAAATGGGGGAGAGAGAAGTGCCTTACTGTCATTACCCCTGAGAGGACAAGTGTGGACCATGATTAAGACTGAGCTTCAATGGCAGCCATCTGGAAACACCCCCAGTACTCACCCTCGGCAGGGACATTGTGCTCACATACACACCTACACGCACATGTGCATACTGTACACACACACACACAAATGCACACACTCTATCTCAGTGGAGGGCATGTTGTTGTAACAGAAACTAAACAAGATATGCAGTGGAAGCTAGAGGGAGCCTTGGAATGAATAATGAATACAATCATATTTCCCTCCATTTTGCTGCACTAGCTCAGCCCAAAACACAGACACGACCCATTCTATAGGTCTCAACCTGCCTCCATGTCCACCTGTCTGCCAGTCTGCTCCCACCTCTTCAAATCCATCCCCATTCATTTCTGACCAGCAGGGTAATGAGAGAAGAGGAAACGAGAGGGAGAGTCTAAATGAAAACTGGTGTCTGTTTAACATCTCTTTCCAGGGCACAGCTCAGCTATATTGGATTTCTTTTTTTCATTTTTTTTTTTTGTGAAAGCAGAAACCATTTTCGTATAACCTCTAGCACATGTGTAATGTCAGATCTAATCATTTCCCACATCAGAATACACTGAAATATATTGGAATGCAACAAAATGGATGTGAGATTGAATAAATCAGTCTTTATCCTCCTTTCTCTTTAACCCTCCCAATCCAGATTTGGTTAAGTCTCTCCCCCGTGCAGCATAAGGCTACTGTACTGAGCACATAATCATAAGAATCTAAGGTCAGATAAAACCCTTCTATACCCCCATGAAACCCAACCCCTACTGTCTGTTGCCATACAGTATTCATTCCTACTTCATCTGAAAGCATCTATCCCTCAGAGAGATTCAGTGCAGACAGACAGGCAGGGGTCATAGGAGAGTGAAACTGAGCCCAGGGCCCCAACTCCTGGTGTGATGCAGACCTCTGGAGGGAGACATCAACAGCATGGGTCTCAGAGCCCATCCCCACTATTCCCCTCACCCTCTCAGGTTCCAGTACATCATTAAAGCAGTGACAGGAGGAGAGGAGAACACACTCTGTACTTAAAGAACATGCAAATGTAGAGGTCACTCCTCCGAGAGCTAAATCTTCAGGCTTAAATGACATCTAAAACCCACAATGTAGTTTCTGGATAGATGATGCTCTTTAGTACTCTCTGCTGGGCTGGGTGAGACAGAACACTGAGCTCTGTGGATGGAGACAGTACACACACAGCTCTTTGGTTAGATCGGGGCCTTTAGTACAGGTTCAAGGCCTTTGTGGTTAACCAACTTGGTGAAAAGACAGGCTGACTAAAGCAAATGTTACAAACATCCACCCCTTTCAATAAATTAATAAATAATGTTAATCATAATGACAAACAATAATGGACATTGAGCTGTCTGGTCAGTACATTAACCAGTCTCTTTCTCAGACCATTCCTAAAAGAGTGGCCTGTTGTTTTCCTCAAAAAAACTGCCCCATAGCTGGCGGAGAAGGCAGACAGGGAGCCTTTCTCTCTCTCAGCCTCTCTACTTTCAGACCAGAAGCATCTCTCTCCCCCAGTACTCCGCACCACTCCTCCCACCTGCCACCAACTACCATGGGCCATCTGCTAATGGTAGCAGACAGCTCTCCTATACCCGGTCCTGGGCCAGTCGTGGAGCCTCCAACCACCCAACCCCACCCTCCCAGTACAACTCCTTCCCATACCACCTCCGCCGTCCTGCTACCGGCTGCCTGCTAATGAAAGCAGCATGGAACAGCATGGCACACGGCAGGATCCGGCCATCTTAATGAACTGTGACCAAGCAGCACCAGGCTGTTACAGGTCTGTAAGAGGAGTACTCAGGAGCCCCCTGAAAATCTAACTCCAATCTCATTTGGTCACAGCGTGCTGCATGAATGTGCATCCCCATAACATGTCGTGCCTGTGAGGCGGCTGTGAATAATCCAGGAAGTAGAACAGACTGACGGGGCCCTGGGTCAGCAGCACTGAAAGAGGGTTAGTTAGTTAGTTAGATAGACCCACTCCGTGTTATGCTGCTCCGCACTGCTTGATCCAACACAGCAGTTGAAGTCCATTAGCTGTACCATTGCTGATGGCCTTTAGTGATTTACTGACCTCCCAGGATTTACCACAGAGCTAATAAAGACTGTTCGCCACTCAGATTTGGGCTTCAGTTTGCATTTATTTGAGTCCTTTTTATCCACGGCCGTGTCTTTTAATTCGCCCCGACATCATGAGCTGTTCTATTAGCTTAGAAGATAAGACTGAGTGAGATACACTATATATACAAAAGCATGTGGACACCCCTTCAAATTAGTGGATTCGGATATATTTCAACCACAGACATTGCTGACAGGTGTATAATATCAACCAAACAGCCATTCAATCTCCATAGACAAACCTTGGCAGTAGAATGGCCTTATTGAAGAGCTCAGTGACTATCAACGTGGCCCCGTCATAGGATGCCACCTTTCCAACAAGTCAGTTCGTCAATTTTCTGCTCTGCTAAAGCTGCCCCGGCCAACTGTAAGTGCTGTTATTGTGAAGTGGAAACGTCCAGGAGCAGCAACGGCTCAGCTGCAAAGTGGTAGGCCACACAAGCTCACAGAACGGAATCGCGAAGTGCTGAAGTGCGTAGCGTGTCCTCGGTTGCAACACTCACTACCAAGTTCCAAACTGCCCCTGGAAGCAGCGTGATCACAACAACTGTTCGTTGTGAGCTTCATGAAATGGGTTTCCATGGCCGAGCAGCCACACACAAGTCTAAGATCACCATGCACAATGCCAAGCTGGAGTGGTGTAAAGCTCACCACCATTGGACTCTGGAGCAGTGGAAACACCATCTGGCAGTCCGACAGACGAATCTGGGTTTGGTGTATGCCAGGAGAACACTACCTGCCCGAATGCATAGTGTCAACTGTAAAGTTTGGTGGAGGAGGAATCATGCTCTGGGGCTGTTTTTCATGGTTCGGGCTAGGCCCCATAGTTCGAGTGATGGGAAATCTTACCGCTACAGCATAAAATGACATTCTTGACGATTATGTGCTTCCAACTTTGTGGCAACAGTTTGGGGAAGGTCCTTTCCTGTTTCAGCATGACAATGCCATTGTGCACAAATCGAGGTCCATACAGAAACGGTTTGTCGAGATCCGTGTGGAAGAACTTGACTGGCCTGCACAGAGCCCTGACCTAAACCCCATCGAAAACCTTTGGGATGAATTGGAACGCAGACTGTGAGCCAGTGCTAATCGCCCAACATCAGTGCCCGACCTCACTAATGCTCTTGTGGCTGAATGGAAGTCCCTGCAGCAATGTCCAACATCTAGTGGAATGCCTTCCGAGAAGTGTGGACGCTGTTATAGCCGCAAAGGGGGAGCCAACTCCATATTAATGCCCATGATTTTGGAATGAGATGTTCAACGAGCAGGTGTCCACATACTTTTGGGCATTTAGTGTAGATAGATACATAGATAGAGAGACAGGGAATAGAGAGAGCATCTCTAAGACATTCTTCAGTTCCAGTTCTAATCACATTAGAAGTTAGACTATAGTTGGGCCTGGTGTTTGTTTCCCTGTGTTTCCCCTATCAGTCACGCTTAGACAGGGCCTGAGGGAGGAGGATGCTAATGTTGCTAGACTGGGCCTGAGCAGAACCTAAGTGGAGCATGAGTGGCACAGGGAAGTTGCCAGGCCTGGTTGGGCCAATAGGAACAGTAATCCTTCCTGAGGGAAGAGCTGGATGGAGCCAGTGGTTCGTTAGCTGGATGTAATGGTAATGAAGAGAAATGAGACCAGGCTGAAACTGGGACTGATACTGGGACTGATACTGGGACTGATACTGGGACTGGGATGGAGGGCTGCCTGCCTGCCTGGCACTTTCAAAGACAAGCCGACAGAGTCTTAAGGCGCCATGGCCCCACGGTATATATATGCGCTGAAACTCTCACTTAAGATAAGCGTCATCCCTGATCCTTGAATCAGAACTATTTTTGCTGTGTCTCCTATTTGATATGTTTCAACAGGGAGATAGGGACTGAGAAACTGAGTGAAATGGTGTTCTATATATGAAGGGAATGTGCTGACATGATACATAGTCACTCGTCGGATTATGGACGGCTTCAAATCATTTCTGAGATAGTCTCCCCACATCCCTATACTGTATCAGATGCTAATAATCTTCCTTGTGAGTCAGAAGCATATGCATTGAATAAGAGCTTGGGGAGATGGAGTGGGAGATAGGGCCTAGCTTTTTAAAATGCCTGCACCGTTTCTGTGCTGTATCTGTATCCAGCTCAGTAGGACATCCTTCTCGCTGTGCTGTGGTGGCAGGCTAGGTAATACAACAACCTATTGTTAAAAATCCACAAGCCAGATGTAATGTGTGCCAGATTTAGCTCCTATAATGCGCTGCGGCGCTGAGATAATAAGCAGCGATGGATGTCACATCCAGACAAAGAAAGCTTCTCTCTTCGACTTCAAGAAAATATGAAATGCTGCATTAGTGTGTTTAAAAAAATAATAATTTACTCAGAGTGGTACAGTAGGTCTTCATGTTTTAATGAAATCAATAAGGGGGTCATTTGAAAAGCGTGGTATCTTAACGAGAGTTAAGCAAATATCACTGGTGCTTTGGCGGCTCTTAAAAAGCCCACCAAGCTAGGTAATGAGAAAGGTAATTTGTAACCTGCTTTTTCTAAACTGATGCCTAATGAACAGAGAGTGGGTAAACTGTGTGTGGGAGAGACGTGGAGAGAGAGGGAGCGCGGCAGAGGGGAAGGATGGAAAGAGGAAGAGCAATAACGAGTAGAGAGACAGAGAGGGCATCAATAACACCCTTGACTCAGTTTCAAGGTGTAGATTAGGGCTCTCTCCATGCCGTCAGACATGGTCTTTACATAATAAAGGAGCATTAAAGTATCTGAGAAAGGCTCTATTTTCTTATTCTACAGGTCTGCTAATGAAGATTTATGGCAGGCAGCGTTGAATTATGGATGATTTACTTATCAAAATGGGCAGACTGCCACACTAACACGGTGAGGAGGGTTAGAGAGAGAGGGGGAGAGAGATAGAGAGAGAGAACAGGAGGAGTGGGAGAGAACAGGAGGAGGGGGTACGGGGGAGTAAAGAGACAGAAATGAGGAAGTAGCGAGAGAGACGAGGGGGGTGGGGATGGAATAAGGGGTGTGATAGAGGTAGGGAGAGGATTGAGATGCTGAGGGAGAGAGTGAATGGGGAGAGGCAGGGGGAGAGAGAGGCAGAAAGAGCGAGAGAGAGAGAGAGGGAGAGAGGCAGAAAGAGAGAGAGAGGCAGAAAGAGAGAGAGAGGCAGAGGCCCGATGTTAGAATGTTTTGAGAGAGATCAGAGTCTGGAGGCTAGCTAGCACACAGCAGCCATGATGGCTGATTGGTATCCACACATACAGTATGTGCCCATCCCATGTCATATCAGTTTGGAGAGAAGATCCTATCTGTCAGCTTAACGGAGCATGAAGCACTCACAAAAAACTACAGTACAAATGTTGCAGGGGTGACGGACTACACTTCATATGAGTAACAGTTCTTATGTGTACCAGGCACAACACCAACACACGCAATGCGTGTGATCTTCATTCTTCTAAGGGGACCCCAAGTTTCTGAGCTATAGATCAGGAATGAAAGTTGATATACAGTATTTCTTGTGACATAGATTGAAAGGCCAACAAAAAAGGGGAAAGTGGATGGAGGTTGTGGAGCTTGAAGCCCTGCAGTAAAATCAAACTGATGATATGTGTGTGAGTCAGAGTGCTCTCCTATACAGTCAACCTGTATGTTTGGCCATCCTGCAGGGCACAGGTTATCTTTAATCAGTGGCGGGGCCCCCGCTACCATTCAGCGGCTCTCTGCTCCTCACTCTGGCCCTGAAAGGCTTTGATATGGATATGTCTGAAACTGTCTCTCGCCCCCCTTCTACCATCACCATCACTACCTCAACCCCCCAGCCCATCACAGTAATTCAGTTTGCAGTCTCCGGTTGGTGAATTGATTACTTTGCTTTGGCACTTTAAATTGCTGTCTGGAGAGCGGGGTGCTCTCTCCTTAAAAATGCTCCCATCAAATCAAATGGAAATCTAATAGGAGGGTAATGGGAATAGATGGCGGTTGACCCATGGTTCAGGCTGCCGTGTGGCAGGTGATGATGGGGCGTCTGCCGAGATGAGCCTCAGAGTCTGCCGTGCCCCACCTGCCCTCGTCTCTCCTCTCCAGGGCCTGAGAGAGGTAAGACCCTGCTAAGACCCTCCCACCTCCTCCCTAGGGCATGTAGCAGACATGTCCCTACTGGTGAAATAATTAACCCAATGCCCTGCCCTCTCCTCTACCTAGCGTTGATCCTGACACAGTCCTTTCTCCTCTTATCCCCTCCCCTCCTCTCTCATCTCTTTTCATCTCCTCTCCTCTACACTCCAATCCACTCCACTACACTCCTATCCTTTCTTCCCCTTCGGAAGTAGACCTCATCTGTGGGCTAGCTGGTGTAGTATGCTGAGATTGAAACACGCTTTGTGGCGTGCCAACCCAGCACTCAGAGCTAGGCTGTGTTAGGCAGCAAGAGGTTTCGTGAGAAAGAGGGATGCACAGCAGGAGGTTAGGAGACAATGAATATGTACAGAGGAGGGTGTCAGTCTGTCTGTCTGACTGAGCAATGTATTTCGGAGTCGGATCGAGCAGTGTTGAAAACATCTCTAACCCTCTCTCCCTCTGTCCAAGCAGCTTTCTCTCTGTCAACAGAAGGGTGCCTCTCTCCTGCTCTCTTTTCCTCTCTTCTCTTTTGTCTACAGACAATGTCTCTAATTGATGATTCTCCTGGGGTAAGACTGACCATCATCATCTCTATTCCCTGTAGGAATCTCAACAGTAACAGAAGCCCCTCTACCACTCCATAGAGCTCTGGTCTGCTCTAGTCTGGTCTAGTCTACTCTAGTCTAGTCTGCTCTGGTCTGGTCTATTCTACTCTAGTCTGCTCTAGTCTGGTCTAGTCTAGTCTGCTCTAGTCTTGTCTGGTCTAGTCTGGTCTAGTCTGGTCTAGTCACCTCTGGTCTGGTCTAGTCACCTCTGGTCTGGTCTTGTCTAGTCTGGTCTACTCTAGTCTGGTCTAGTCTGGTCTTGTCTGGTCTAGTCACCTCTGGTCTAGTCTGGTCTAGTCACCTCTGGTCTAGTCTAGTCACCTCTAGTCTGGTCTGGTCTTGTCTGGTCTAGTCACTTCTGGTCTAGTCTAGTCTGGTCTTGTCTGGTCTAGTCACCTCTGGTCTAGTCACCTCTGGTCTAGTCACCTCTGGTCTAGTCACCTCTGGTCTAGTCTGGTCTTGTCTGGTCTAGTCTGGTCTAGTCACCTCTGGTCTAGTCTGGTCTAGTCTAGTCTGGTCTAGTCACCTCTAGTCTAGTCTAGTCTAGTCTAGTCACCTCTAGTCTAGTCTGGTCTAGTCACCTCTAGTCTTGTCTGGTCTAGTCACCTCTGGTCTAGTCTAGTCTAGTCACCTCTGGTCTAGTCTGGTCTAGTCTGGTCTAGTCATCTCTGGTCTAGTAATCTCTGGTCTAGTCACCTCTGGTCTAGTCACCTCTGGTCTAGCCTGGTCTAGTCTAGTCTGGTCTAGTCTGGTCTAGTCACCTCTGGTCTAGTCTGGTCTAGTCACCTCTGGTCTAGTCTGGTCTGGTCTAGTCTGGTCTGGTCTGGTCTAGTCTGGTCTAGTCTGGTCTGGTCTAGTCTGGTCTAGTCACCTCTGGTCTAGTCTGGTCTGGTCAACATACAGTAAAATATGGATGTCAGTCTCCAGTGAGCTACTGACCCCTATCCACATGATAAGAATTCATCATTAATGCCCCATGTGTAGGGTTACTCCTGCCATTGTGGTCTAGTGTTTGGGAAGTGTGCTGGTGGGAGGGAATTTCGAGGAAAAGGGCATCTGAAGTGCAATGTTATCCCAGTAGACAAGAACACTGCCATGAATTAGTTATGGTGTTGTTGCTACTGGCAGCGCGACAGTACACCTCTCACTGGGCTAACCCTTTCATGGCCACGCTCCAACCAGGCTATCTATATCACGGCGTCACACAACCCTCCCACTGTCCTCCCTCTCTCCCCAGGTCGCTCTCATGGCATAAACTATCCCCAATGTGGGTCTTTGTGGAGGGGTGTGTTGACATGAAATGAACTGGAGCAGAGATGTCAGTTCAATATTTAATAACAACAGCCATGCAAAAATAAAGGAAAGGGTGGTTGTTTTCTTTAAGTGCACATTTTCAGAGTGCTTTTTGGACTAGTCTCTTTAAGTGTTTGAGGGTGAGTGAGTGAATGAGTGTGTGTGTTTGAGAAACAGACATGGAGGGAGGGAAAGTGGGAGGGAGAGGGAGAGTGATGACGAACAAGGGAGGGCTAGGGAAAGAAAATGACAGAACGACAGAAAAAGAGAAAATGAACTGGTCAATACCATGTTTATTCTTAGACTAAATGGCCTCAGGGATATTGGTGTTGTCTCGGCTCAGCTGTACTTTATGAAAATATCCTTAAGGGATCAGTCATGGATATATAACTCATATATCGTAGTCATAATAGTGTTGTCAATTGAAGCATGTAAGATAGATATGCAGTGGAGCATTTCTGCTTATATTTCTCTTGGATTGCAGTAGTCAGAATAATGCTGTTGCTGGATACAAAAACTATATCAAGGTAGCAAGGAGCCAGGATCTCTCAAGGTCAATAACTACATGCTGAACTACTACTTGTATTCCTCTCTCTCTGCATCTATCTCTCTCAAGCTCTCTCCATCTATCTCTCTCTCTCTCTCAATTAAATTCAATTCAAGGGGCTTTAAATTCAATTCAATTCAAGGGGCTCTCTCCATCTCTCTCTCTCTATCTATCTCTCTCTCTCGCTCTCTCTCTCTCTCTCCACCTATCTCTCTCGCTCTCTCTCTCCATCTATCTCTGTCTCTCCATCTATCTCTTTCGCTCTCTCTCCATCTATCTCACTCTCTCTCTCTCCATCCATCTCTCTCGCTCGCTCTCTCTCCATCTATCTCACTCACTCTCTCTCCATCTATCACTCTCGCTCTCTCTCTCTCCATCTATCTCTCTCGCTCTCTCTCTCTCCATCTTTGTAGCTACAAATACAAACTTTTCTGCATGTTGTACCATATAATGTTTGAATAACACCTTTACATGTTAAAGCAGGTCCTTGGATAAAGGGTCTCTGCTATTATCCGAACAGAGGGCTAGCTACCACGGAGGATAGGAATGAGTTGAATAAAAGGACATAATACTTCTTAGTACCATTTCAGGCATACAGTACACCTTAGTTCCTTACAGGAAAAAAAGTCCATGATTAATCCTCCTCACATTTCTTTGCTTTGAGAGATGGGTGAGGGAGAGAGGAAGGCAGCTTGGTGGGATCGAGCCAAGCCTTGCAGCTCTTTCTGACTCCGTGTTCAGCCTCGATTTCTTCCCCTTGAGAGCCCCCGTTTCCCAGGTGACTGTCTGGTCCAATTCCTCCCCAATCCTACTAGCTTCTCAGCCCCCCATCATCCAGCACACACAGCCCCTAGTCTTTAAATCATTCATCATCCAATCAGCTCCCTCCAAAGGCAAGCTCACTCCTATTGGAGCCCCTTGACAGGGTCCTCCCCCCTCTGCTCTCCTGTTGTAAGATTGAACAGGGTTCCTCCTTTTTCACGGTAGAGGGGTGAGTAAAGCAAGGCCTTCTAATCAGGGGGTCTTTCTACTTGGTGGTGAGGAGGGTGGTTGCGTCAAGACCCATGGGCTTACTGGCGAACACGCACGCAAGCACACACACAAACAGAGTGGGGGTCAAGTCCCCAGTTTCTAGAATACTGCCATGGCTCCACAGCACAGCTACGGTAACTATGGCTCCCTGTAGCCATTATGAATCAACAGAAAGACTATTGAACCAGTTGGCAGTGTATACATAACACGCTGATCATCCACAACACTGTTGGGTCTATTTATAAGGAGATGGAGCCACCCAGTGATCCTCATTTAAAGAGTTGTCTCCCCACATGCTGCTTCTAACAGTTGCTCCCTTCTTCTTTATTCCTTTCTATTTTGTCAGTTGCTGAAATGACTGATATTACACCGGAGACAGGACTCGTGTCACGGCTGGCTAATGAAGTTAGCTGTGGCTGTTAGTGGGTCACACCTCTACATGAGCTGTTGATGGGACAAGTTCTGCCTTTAATTCACAAATGAAACAGCAAGAGCTGCCTGCTTGTCAACAATTAAGACCTTTCCTCTCTACCCCCTCTACCTACAGTGCCTCAGTTATTCAGAATGAAATTAGCTGTGTGTTACTGTTTAGCGCTTATCTCAGGCCACCGTGACAAATCCCCTGCTATACAGCAAGCAGGGTGTGCTTCCTCCCAGCAGCGAGGCTATTTGTTCCTAAATAAGATCGATACGGAACAAGGGATCCATGTAGATACAAGCTATCAATGGCAGTTAGTCATTGGCTCCCCACATTTATATTTAAAACAGATGTAGCCAATTGCACACAACATCAATTATACCTCTACAGGAACAGGAGCACAATGTTCCCTGCATTGATTTTGATGGGAACTAATGGGGCTTTAGCTCTGCTGCCCATTTCACACTGTTTTCCACACACTTCAGACTCCCCACAGTCGTTCCTTGTCCTTATAAGACTAGGGAACTCTACTGTTCAACTGTACATGTATTCCAAAGTGTCTTCTGGTTTAATTACTGTATTACCCCCCCCCCATCTCTCCCATCCCTCTCATTCCCCTCTTCTCCAGAGGGGAGAATAAGGAAAATGAAATTCCATTGAAGTTGAAATGAGAAGGGAACGAACGGCTGAATAGGGAGTTACCTGTGACTTTGATGCTGAGATGGGACTGTAATAACTTTTTATACAGAGCAGAAGAGCGAGTGGGAGACGGAGCAAGGCAAGGCTGTGTGATCCAACCTATCCCTGTTTCACCTCCAAATACATGGTGTTAGGTTCTATTATTAGAGTACGAATTCCACGGACACTGAAAGCTTAAACCAAGTTTATTCTTCCCAGAGAGTCAATACAGCTGCATTAGACAAAGACATGATTTCTCCCGTGGTAGTATACAGACCCCACCTTGGATGGAGCCTCCTCGTTATCGCTACACATTGCATCCTTATTGCTAGGCAAGGAGCTGAGTGATATGGGCCTTAAACGGTTCCTCCCCTTATCAGTACCACCACGTGTTCCTTTTCCCTCACTCAGCCCCTACCAAGCTTCATTATGGCTCCCTTCACGTCTCTTTTATAACTAATGATTAATAATAGTTCAAGCTCATAAACAAAACCTATCAATGGAATATAAATAGCTTAGTAATCACTGTTCGTCCTGTTCTACCATTTTTGTTTGTAGAAACATGATGCGTGTCCTTCACTACAGAACACTTCCTCTTTGGTGACATCTGGTGTACAGTCAGTCACCTGACCTTCTGATATCATTTTATTCCTCTAAAACACAGTTCACTGATGTTGTGGTTCATCTGGCCTGTTTCTATTTGGGGAATAGCTTTGATAAAATAAAAACAGAAACGCTGGGTCGATTCAGAGGCCTTGAATAGGCCAATGTGCCTGTCTGTTTGTGGAGTGAACCAAGGCTGAGCGCTAAACAAATGTCTGTCTGCTGACACAGAGTATTGACACATCCTAAGCGCTTCTGCTTTATATGTACTCATCAGGGAAAGTCTGGCTAATACAATTAGTTTTGTTTCATGTTCTGTTTGTATTTTAAATTGCTCAGTGTTGATTCCTCCCAATGGCTCGTCTTAACAAGCACAGCTCCAATGTTAAAATGGCCTCCCCCTGACAACATCAGAGCACAACACCTGTCTTCCCTGGCATCCATTTTCTCTTTGTTCCTCTCTCCGAGCACGACCTCCAACGAGACTTCATTGCAAACTTCCAAGAGGTAAAGAGAAACAGAACACCAAAGGCATTAGAAGGCACTATCCTATTCAGCTCACAACAACAATTAGGCCTTGTCTGCATCATACTATCTCTGGACCTACCACGATATCCAGCCTTTCTATAAAAACAACACAGAAAACATCCCTCAGAAGTAGCTTTGGGAACACTGTCCTGTCTTTCCTGAGAGATCAGGCCTTATCCGTGAAAGGCTGGCCAGTGTGATGCAGAACATGGGTGTGTACTATGTCCTGATGCTGCTGTTGTGCTCTGCAGAGCTCTCTCTGTACATGTATGTGTTTGTGTGTGTGTGTCTGTGTGTGTGATATTATATTTAAAGAGCGGCTTAGTTAATTAGCCTTTATCATATTTTCCCATCAGCTCCTCTGCAGTCCACAGCACTGATCAGGCTGACACGGGCTGACGCCGAGCCGATTCCCCTGCGCCAATAACGTTGCTCATCCAAACAGAATGAAAGCTGAAAGGCCTCAGCGACCGGAAGGTTCCCCAAGGAGACGCTGGTAAAAAGGCTGGTAACACAAGTCGTACTGGGACAGTCAGAACTCATTTGGTGTTGTCTGATGAAGGGGACAGGATGCAGCTGATCTTCAGTTTTTCCCCTTGTAAACTCAAGGTCCTAGTTATAGGACTACAGTCATGAGATTAAGCTACTGTGCCTTGACTAATAACGTGTGAATTGACATGCACACCATGCACATATTTTGTGAATAAATGATTGTCCTTACGTCCCTATTATTTCAGAGCTCTCAGGTTCTCACAATGGTGTTGCACTATGAATACAATGATTACTGCAATAGTCCATTGAAGTAAGTTAAAGTGTTTCTGAAGGGACGATTTTCTTACGGTTTTCTTATGAAGTTCATCCGGGAGTCAAGTTCATTAGTGCTTTTTAAAGGATGGGAGGAGTTGTGTTGAACTGTTGTGAATGGGAGGTGAGAAGAGGCTAGGAGGCTAGGAGAGAGTGAAGGGAGCCAAGCACACAGCAGCTCCTGAGAGAGCAGGAGATCCTTTGTGCCTACCAGGTCACTTGCTGGGCACCCGCAGTTAATGAAATATTAACAACACTCCCCCTTGTCTTTTCCTCTGCAGTCTCTCCTTTACAGGTCAGTTCTTTCAACATATCACCCTGTATATCCAACACTCCCTCTAAAGACATGACGCAGCATCAAAGTATGTGGACATCCTTTCAAATTTGTGGATTTGGCTATTTCAGCCAAACCCGTTGCTGACAAGTGTATAAGATTGAGCACACGGCCATGCAATCTCCATAGACAAACATTGACAGTGGAATGGTCTTACTGAACAACTCAGTGACTTTCAACGTGGCACCGCCATAGGATGCCACCTTTCCAACAAGTCAGTTTGTCAAATTTCTGCCCTGCTAGAGCTGCCCCAGTCAACTGTAAGTGCTGTTATTGTGAAGTGGAAATGTCTTGGAGCAACAACGGCTCAGCCGCAAGTGGTAGGCCACACAAGCTCACAGAACGGGACCGCCGAGTGCTGAAGTGTGTAGCGCGTAAAAATTGTCTGGCCTCGGCAGCAACACCCACTACCGAGTTCCAAACTGCCTCTGGAAGCAGCGTCAGCACAATAACTGTTCGTAGGGTGCTTAATGAACTGGGTTTCCATGGTCGAGCAGCCGCACACAAGCCTGCGTTGGCTGGATTGGTGTAAAGTTCGCAGCCATTAGACTATGGAGCAGTGAAAATGTGTTCTCTGGAGTGATGAATCACGCTTCACCACCTGGCAGTCCAACGGACAAATATAGGTTTGGCGGATGCCAGGAGAACGCTACCTGCCCCAATGCATAGTGCCAACTGTAAAGTTTGGTGGAGGAGGAATCATGCTCTGGAGCTGTTTTTCATGGTTCGGGCTAGGCCCCATAGTTCCAGTGATGAGAAATAAAATTACATTCTAGACTATTCTGTGCTTCCAACTTTGTGGCAACAGTTTGGGGAAGACCCTTTCCTGTTTCAGCATGACAATGCCCCCGTGCACAAATCGAGGCCATTACAGAAATAGTTTTTTGAGATCCGTGTGGAAGAGCTTGACTGGCCTGCATAGAACCATGACCTCAACCCCCATCTTTGGGATGAATTGGAACGCCAACTGCGAGCCAGGGCTAATCACCCAACATCAGTGCCCGACCTCACTAATGATCTTGTGGCTGAATGGAAGCAAGTCCCAGCAGCTATGTTTCAATCTAGTGGAAAGCCTTCCCAGAATAGTGGAGGCTGTTATAGCAGAAAAAGGGGGACCAGCTCCATATTAATGCCCATGACTTTAGAATGAGATGTGCGAGGAGCAGGTGCCCACATACCATGTAGTGTATTTACTAAAGGGAATAGGCCTGTCTACAGATGAGAGGAAAGGTAGAGTCTCTGAGGGGGAGTGTTAGTGCTAACACACTGCCAGACAGTGCTAAACGGGCTTGGGGGAGTTCAGGGCTATTGATCAGTGCATGCAGGCAGGCACACAGATAGACACTGCCAATGTGAAACCTGGGCCCTGCCAGATCAGGTTAAGCTGTAGCTACATACTGTATCATATATTTATATTCAATTAAAGCTTTATTGCTTTACAGAACATTCACTCTGGACACAATCCTCTTCTCAGCTCTCTCTCTCTGCCCTCTCTCTCTCTCTCTCTCTCTCTCTCTCTCTCTCTGTCTTTCTCTGCCCCCACCCTCTCTCTCTCTCTGCCCCCCCTCCTCCCTCCCTCTCTCTCTGCCCCCCTCAATTCAATTCAATTCAATTCAAGGGCTTTATTGGCATGGGAAACGTGTTAACATTGCCAAAGCAAGTGAGGTAGACAACATACAAAGTGAATATATAAAGTGAAAAAAAACAAAAATGAACAGTAAACATTACACATACAGAGGTTTCAAAACAGTAAAGACATTACAAATGTCATATTATATATATACAGTGTTTTAACAATGTACAAATGGTTAAAGGACACAAGATAAAATATATAAGCATAAATATGGGTTGTATTTACAATGGTGTGTGTTCTTCACTGGTTGCCCTTTTCTCGTGGCAACAGGTCACAAATCTTGCTGCTGTGATGGCACACTGTGGAATTTCCCCCAGTAGATATGGGAGTTTTTCAAAATTGGATTTGTTTTCAAATTCTTTGTGGATCTGTGTAATCTGAGGGAAATATGTCTCTCTAATATGGTCATACATTGGGCAGGAGGTTAGGAAGTGCAGCTCAGTTTTCACCTCATTTTGTGGGCAGTGAGCACATAGCCTGTCTTCTCTTGAGAGCCATGTCTGCCTACGGCGGCCTTTCTCAATAGCAAGGCTATGCTCACTGAGTCTGTACATCCCCTCTCTCTCTCTGACTCTCTCTGCCCCCTCTCTCTCTCTCTCTGCCCCCCCCCCACTCTCTCTACCCCCCTCTCTCTCTCTCTCTGCCCTCCCTCCCTCCCTCCCTGCCCCCCTCTCTCTCTCTCTGCCCCCACCCTCCTCTCTCTCTCTCTCTCTCTGCCCTCCCTCCCTCCTCCCTCTCAATTCAATTCAATTCAATTCAAGGGCTTTATTGGCATGGGAAACATGTGTTAACATTGCCAAAGCAAGTGAGGTAGATATTATATAAAGTGAATATATAAAGTGAAATAAACAATAAAAATGAACAGTAAACATTACACATACAGAAGTTTCAAAACAATAAAGACATTACAAATGTCATATTATATATATACAGTGTTTTAACAATGTACAAATGGTTAAAGGACACAAGATAAAATAAATAAGCATAAATATGGGTTGTATTTACAATGGTGTTTGTTCTTCACTGGTTGCCCTTTTCTCGTGGCAACAGGTCACAAATCTTGCTGCTGTGATGGCACACTGTGGAATTTCACCCAGTAGATATGGGAGTTTATCAAAATTGGATTTGTTTTCGAATTCTTTGTGGATCTGTGTAATCTGAGGGAAATATGTCTCTCTAATATGGTCATACATTGGGCAGGACGTTAGGAAGTGCAGCTCAGTTTTCATCTCATTTTGTGGGCAGTGAGCACATAGCCTGTCTTCTCTTGAGAGCCATGTCTGCCTACGGCGGCCTTTCTCAATAGCAAGGCTACGCTCACTGAGTCTGTACATTGTCAAAGCTTTCCTTAATTTTGGGTCAGTCACAGTGGTCAGGTATTCTGCCGCTGTGTACTCTCTGTGTAGGGCCAAATAGCATTCTAGTTTGCTCTGTTTTTCTCTCTCTCTCTGCCCCCCCCCCCCCCTACCCTATAGGCATATTGTTTGTACACACATTTTAATCTGAAACTTTCTTTTGTAGTTTGCCTCTGAGATCCGTTACTGGATATTCTAAACGTCCTTGAAGCACATACACACCTCTCTGTCATGTTCACTATCAAGTGTTCCTTTCATTATTTCAGACAGTCCTCCAGAAATAGAACTCACCTGTTCAGAATCCAACGCCGGGCACGGCCGAACAGAGAGAGGGAGTGTGGTAATGGAGGGAAAGCCAGGGAAGAAAGGAAGGGGGTGAGATCTGATCAAGTGAGCCAATCCAGTGGTAATGATGAGCCCGGAGGAGTAGCCGGTCTTTCTCCAGATGTGTACAAGATGCTGCTATGTGTTGTGATGTGGAGATGAAGGGAGCTCGCCCGTCACTAATTGTGTCTGATAAAGGTTGAAAGGAAAACAGAGAGCATGCTAAACTACAACATTTCAGCTGGAGCTTTTAACGTGTTATTTCCACTAGAAGAGAAAGACAGTTGAAACTATTCCTCTTCTCCCCTTTCTCAAAATGTCTGCCTATCGCTCACTTGGTCACTTGACTAAATCACTATCTTTCTTTGGGACCAATTAACTATCTACAGAACAAGCTATTCCTGATACATGAGTGCTCACAGTAGGTGATCTATGATTCATATCTATATACTTTGAATATCATAATATACTGAGATGCACATTAGTGTGAGTCATTGACCTAATTAGAGATGATTGAACTATTCATCATCTCAGCATTCAAAATTGATACCTTCCCTTCATCGTACTCCACACACATCATCAGTGTCCATACAACATGAAGTGCCAAAATGTACTACCACTTGTGTTCAACCCCATCGATGAATCTGACGCCTGCTGTCTGTCACAGAGGCTTGATTAACAATCAACCATCCAAATCCCAAGAGTCATGAGGTTACAAACCCTTCACTCTTACCTCAACTTTCACTTTTAATCCCATCCTCATAATCTAACAGACTCCTTATTTTAACCCTTGAGCTGCATGTATAATCCCACTAGAGCTCAACTTAACCTCCTGACTGGTGCGGTGTCATAAGGGTGTGAGATTCACACACTAGGAGCACACTGCAGTCAAGGCTACCTGCAGTCCCCTGAGCCTGTTGATCTGACTGATCTAACTTCCATGAACTCTTATCACATATTGGACCATGCTAGTCAATAAATCATATTGTTTGTGTGTGTCTGATTCCCCTCCTACTCCAGACTCCCCCTCTCCTCCAGACTCCCCCTCTCCTCCAGACTCCCCCTCTCCTCCAGACTCCCCTCCTCCTTCAGACTCCCCTCCTCTACCAGACTCCCCTCCTTCTTCAGACTCCCCTCTCCTCCAGACTCCCCTCCTCCTCCAGACTCCCCTCCTCCTCCAGACTCCCCTCCCCCTCCAGACTCCCCTCCTCCTTCAGACTCCCCTCCTCCTCCAGACTCCCCTCCTCCTCCAGACTCCCCTCCTCTACCAGACTCCCCTCCTCTACCAGACTCCCCTCCTTCTTCAGACTCCCCTCTCCTCCAGACTCCCCTCCTCCTTCAGACTCCCCTCCTCCTCCAGACTCCCCTCCTCCTCCAGACTCCCCTCCTCCTCCAGACTCCCCTCCTCCTTCAGACTCCCCTCCTCCTCCAGACTCCCCTCCTCCTCCAGACTCCCCTCCTCTACCAGACTCCCCTCCTTCTTCAGACTCCCCCCTCCTCCAGACTCCCCTCCTCCTCCAGACTCCCCTCCTCCTTCAGACTCCCCTCCTCCTCCAGACTCCCCTCCTCCTCCAGACTCCCCTCCTCTACCAGACTCCCCTCCTTCTTCAGACTCCCCCCTCCTCCAGACTCCCCTCCTCCTTCAGACTCCCCTCCTCCTTCAGACTCCCCTCCTCCTTCAGACTCCCCTCCTCCTCCAGACTCCCCTCCTCCTCCAAACTCCCCTCCTCCTTCAGACTCCCCTCCTCCTCCATTCCTCCCGTTTCCCAGCTGCCTCTGATCCTCTGCTCTGTTACATTTCAATCCTCTCCATGTTCCTCCCACTGGGGAAGAACTGTTCTCACATCCCTCTGTGGGAAAACTTTTCTGTCTCCCGTGCCCTCTCTGGCTCATCTGACATCTCCCTGCTCTTCGTTTCTCCCTTTCTCTCTATTGACACTCCATTTATGTCACTGTCTTCCCAGTGCTCCGCAGTTCCACTGTTCCCGGCAGCCAGTCACTCTTTTAATTCGCACTTCTGTTGTTTCATGTTTGCTCAGGTTGTCATCGTGGCTCACAGAATGGAGACGATTTCATGGTTGTGCTATTTTCAATTGTCATTGCTGGAACTCTGAGTCAATGGCAAAGTCCCACATTGGAACCCATGATCAAGTGTTTGAAACGTCACCCTGATAGAAATAAAATAATATAGAACAATGCTAGTTAAAAATAATCATATAGACTCAAACTACTCTCTCAATAGGTTGGTGAGTTTAACATGAGTGTGTGTGTGTCCCTTCAAGAGCACGCAGAAGTGCATGATGTGTGTTAGCATCTGGTGTGTGCTAAAGCTGCTGAGGTTCTTCAGGAGGAGCCATAATTCTGACAGCCTTATCTGGGTGTAAGTGTGTGTAAGTTTGTGTGTCTGTGTGTGTATGTCTCTGGCTGGCTGGCTGTGTCAGCGCCAGAGCCCACTGCTTAAGTGGACTTAGATGAATCCCTCTTCCGCAGCCCACTACGGTAAGCATCACTGCTCCAGAGGCACCCATGCAGAGCCAGCCTGCCTGCCCAGCCATGGGCCCTGTAGACCTGGGTAAGGGTCTGTGGGACCATGCCCCGTCTCTCACAGGGGTTGGTCTCTGTCTCTGTCTCTGACAGATGGCACTGGGAGTCTGCTGCTGCTCTCTAATCAAAATCATCAGTACCGTGATTCGTCGCAAATTGAAGGGAGACAGAGTTTGACACACGTCAGTGCTCTGCAGTTTTCTGCCCCGTAAACATCTTAGAGGTCCCATGCCAGCACATGCATCTGCCCATTTGCCCGGCTCATTTCGATTCATACAGTATCTCCATGAAAAGGAGATGGATATTACATCAGGGACAAGATGGGGAATAATGTGGAAACCTAGGAATTGGAGACAGAGATGGAGACCACCGTCTTGCTGGGATAGGATAGGGGCTGAATTCTTTTCTAAATGTTTTTTCATTTAGAGCCAGGGGATTTAATTGCAAGTTTCTTTTTTCAAATAAGAAAATGATGCCCTCCTGGCCAAGGTCTCTTGCCTGTGATTTATTCTAATGGGAAAGATTACATCTGGATTTAAAACGCCGCCTGTGCTCATTCCCGGCCAGTACACCAGACAGGAGATAGCAGCACTGAGACAATCAAAAAGATCAATTTCTTATACAAGCCTTTATTAACTCACCTCCATATACAGTATCTATTTAAATATGCATTTCATTCCACCCTCTGTATCGCTACAAATATAATTACAATGGCTAATAGCGTAGGGCGAGCAGTGCTAACACCACACGGCAGCATCAGAGAGGCTTCATTACAGTTCCTCTTGTGGAAAGATGACGCTAGGCTAGTTATATGTTTTGTTGCGCCCCAATCAGCCATGGGAAGGTGAGTAGAAAAATAGTTTTCCAAAGCAGCAGTTTGGGAAAGCTTCCCTTTCCCTGGTAGTGCAGCTAAAAGCACGTATTTCCCTCCTTACCTTGCTGCTGTGAAACAAGGTATTTAAATGGAGAAGGTTAGATGTACAATAAAGAGCTACCACATTGCGTGACGAGCTTCTGATGAGGAAATTCATCCAACTCACTGCCATGTCTGGCAGTCTTGTCCGACTAACACATCCTTTTGCCTTTTTAAAGGGTATGAGGCCATTCAAATTCATTAAAGCGAGCACTGCATACAGACTCTGCACTGCATGGATGGTTGACTCCCTACTCAATCAAGTCTACTATAATTTGCCCCACATCAATTTCTCCCAGAGCCAGGATCAATGTGGAGCGTGTTGTGGTTGTGCTGCATATAATCTGACAGAGGCCTTGTTTTTCTTATTTTCCTGTTGGAGAGAACAAGGTAGTGTCACGCTGGTATAAATGATTCAGGAGACAGATGCAGGAATGCGTAATTTGTCTTTTTTTTTATTGTACCCAAAATACGGCGTGCCGTGTAAAGGCACGGGGACAAAGACCAAACAAACACTGTACAAAAACACAGGGTTGAGACCCAAACAAAAGAGCGAGGAGTACTTCGAATAAATAACACACTCGCACATGGTTTAACACACGAGGCGAGACCCGTAATCATCTGCGCAATCCACAAGGGCACGAAAGCCCAAAACACACAGCACAGGTACTCACACGCACCAACGGACATTGTAACAATAAACGAACAAGACCGTGGAAACCAAAGGGCACATATATACAAATACGAATCAGTGGGAATAGGGCCAGGTGTGCGTGATGAAAGTTCCGGAGGGATCTGTGACAGGTAGATAGTATAGTGCTGCCATATCACGAAAAGATGGAGATGTGCTACATTTGGAGTGTCTTCAGTTCTGTTTGCAGTATATGAACTTCTTGCTGGTTCTATGATTACATTCAACAGGTGTAACCTATAGGGCAGGGATCATCAACTAGATTCAGCCTTGGGATGGTTTTTCTTGAGCGGATGGTCAGGGGGCCGGAACATAATTACATTTGTAGACTGCAAATTGACTGCAAGAAGCCCAAACAGATATAATGTTTGACTAAAACAGAATAATTTCAAACCTTGCTTACATTTGTATACAATCACGCGTGGGAATACTTGGGAACAGATTCCCCAAATGAAAAGAATTTGGAGCTGATTTCCTGATGTTTTTACAGTCTTATGTCCAACAATGAAAATTCATAAAATGTTTAATATTTCAGAAAATTTAGAGGGCCAAATAAAATCACTAGCGGGCCAAATTTGGAATTCCCTGCTACAGAACCAGGTGCTTCTACTATATACAAGACGACAGCTTCATTTCATCCAATTAACACTAAGTAACCTACAGTAGCTCATATAATCTAACTGAAAGGAAGGTTTAGAGTGGCTGCCTGCCACTCCTGTTCTATTGAGAGTTATGTTGACCCGATCCACTGTTTATCACTATGAATAAGCAGAACAAGTATTCTGAATGGAAACATATGGTCATTTACGGCATGCGAAGAGGATGCAATGCAAATGGAGCTCCTCTAACTGAACTAGTGGCTCACACAAGGCCTTGAATTAATCCACTCCGATCCACTCCATCACCTTTAATTAACTAGCTGTATAATATCACTGTGGCAAAAGGTTTGGCTTCATTTACTCTTATGGATTCATGCATTTATTCAGGCTGACTGACCTCTCCTACTGCTGGTGCTATTCTACTCCCTGAGTGTGTAGAATACTGAGGCACAGTCTCTTACCTCTTACGACTGGGGGAAGGTTAACACAAGTTCAGACTTGCTACACTCCCAAGACACTAACAGCAGAAAATGAAGGACTAAATTGCTGTTATAAAACACAATGTAGACTGGTCTGCATCCCAAATGGCACCCTATTACCTACATAGTGCACTACTTTTAACCAGAGGCCTACCATCCTTGTCAAAAGGAGTGCACTACGTAAGGAAAACATTGCCATTTTTGGATACATACAAATTGATTTTATTTAAAAAAGGTAGACAAAGTGATTTATCAAATAATACGCCATTCTCCAAACCTCTCTGTACTACATAATAAAACTACATCAAACTGATCAGGCATGTCTGATTGGAAACAGGGATGTGAGCAGAAGAAAGAGTAGTGAGAGTCTGGCGTCCGGCCGGTCAGGACAGGTCCAGTCAGTGTGACTGTAAGAGCTCCTTTAATGTTCCCAGTTCCCAGGAGGCCACTCCCCTTCACGGGTCCCCAATAAATATTTTAGACCCTGCTTCTGAGTGAAGGTTGCTCTAGATCTGGGCCCAAGGCCACTGCATTCAGCACGCACGCACACACGCACGCACACAAACACGCATGCATGCACGCACACACACACACACACACATACAAACACACACACACACACACTGAGGCTACAGCAGGCAGCATATTGGGTTGGTGGAGGGATGGGCACACTAGGAGAGGGACTCAGCCTGTCTGCAGAGCACAGCTCAGCTCAGCTCAGCACAGCTCACCACAGTTCAGCTCTTTTGGCCACAGTGGAGTGAGTGGTATGTGTGGGATTCCTTCAGCAACAACAGGGATTCACCAAAGCTGAGAGGAGTCAGAGAACAGCTCATGCTGGGTAGGGGTGGGTGTCTCTCTCTGCCAATGAAACCACTCCGAGCTTTGATCCTTTTCTCACTGTATAACCTAACAACTCATATCTCTGTCTGTCTGTCAACTGCCAAGACACAACACTTCCCCAGATTCCTCTGTTAACTCTCTTACTCTTTTCAAAGTCAGTCACTCCACAAAGTTTAAAAAGCTGTTCAAGATGTCACCAGCCGACATGCAGAGGTAGATAGATAGGCACTAATAAGCATCAAAACCACCAGATTCTCATAGCTTTTTTAGATACACACACACACGCACACGCACACACACGCACACACACACACACGCACACACACGCGCGCAAGTGCACAAACAAAAAGCAGTCACACATACACACACCCAAGAGCACCTATCCCCTTCCAACCCTGGAATACATCTCCTGTTTTCATGCATGCAGCTGAGGGAGCAGACCCAGTGTTTGTGGTTGATTCTGTTTGTGTCTGCTGTT
This sequence comes from Oncorhynchus mykiss, assembly GCF_057628025.1. Taxonomy (NCBI): domain Eukaryota; kingdom Metazoa; phylum Chordata; class Actinopteri; order Salmoniformes; family Salmonidae; genus Oncorhynchus; species Oncorhynchus mykiss. The sequence goes on from NC_143045.1 coordinate 19,689,591, forward strand.
TGATGGAGCTCAGGGCCCCTGGGGCCTTCAATACCGTGAGCTGAGCTAGCTGCAATGCCGTGTGCACTCCCCCAGGCATGCTGTTTAGGTAAGGGTTCACCACAAAAAGGTCTTTACTCCCCCCCTTGTGCAAAGAGAACCCTCTCCCTCTGTGTAGCTTTTAACTATTACATGACTCTGAAGTCAGGCAACACTTATACTGATCAATACAGGGACTGATGTTTTTTTATCTCTCCCTTTTAGTTTCATTACCCTTTCTTCCCTCTACATGAATGTGCCATAGTGAAGGGATTCTGCAGCATATGCAGCTGGAACGGTTTTAGGCCTTTACTTTTACAGTGTGTCTTCAATTAACCTTTTTAGTGATGTCGCTGGAGGACACATCGGATTCCGTTGCTAATCCGATAATTAGTGTCTATCTGTCGGAAGTACTTGACTTGGCCCCAGCGTTAATTCACTCGTGTTTGTTTGTAGGCGCTAATAATACTTTTGATTAGAAAACTAGGTTAGTTATTTCAAAGCTTGGTGAGAAGTTAATCAGATTGTAAAAGCATTTCTCCCTTAATTATTTGTAAACAAAAGGAGTATGTTCTTTTATGTGCATGAAATGCAAGATTTGGACAATTAGATATCAGAAACGTTTAACCTGTGATGCAAATCTAATCCCTTTATGCTATGATAACTGATACGTGATGTTGCTTTGGAGAATGATATCCCTGAACCTAACTAATTGAAGTCTCTCTTGAGAAAACACACACCCAACTATAGATGATGTCAGTGCTTGTCAATGCATGACCACCTCTAGGCAAAACCAAGGTGATGTAATTGTTTGAAATAATACCACAGCTATAGATGAAAACTAAAAACCAAACCCTGTCTAGTTCTCAAGGTCAGTTCTTATGCATGGAGGGCGATGACCTAGTCCCAGCTACTACACACTCACGTCTGCCTCAAATCATTCCCTCACACGCAGACAACAACATACCAGCAACATCACAATTGATTCTATGTCCTCTCCACAGCAGCGTAACCAGTGAGACTTTGAGCTGTACTGGGAAACAGAGCCCTCTCCAGTGACTAGATATAAACCCCAACATATGATTACAGGGGCAACACTAGAGTGTTTCTTCCCTCTTGGTGTTTAGTCAAAAGAAATTGGCACAGTTTGGGAAGTGAAGGCCAATAATTCCTGTTTCAACTCTCTTCCTCCTCCCCTTCCTCCCCCTCCCACACCCCCTGCTGATTCGCCATCTCCCCAAGACTCATCTGTTGTAAGAAATCTATTTATCAATAACCATTTCCTTCTCAGGGTTTGTCATTGTGCCCCAATTTAGGCCCAGACTGTCTAAGTATTTCAATGACTCCCATTTACACAGCCAGGTAGAAACCATCTGTTTTGAAATGCAGCTCTCTTGTTATCTTGTTATGACTATTGACTGCTATGTGAGTGTTTGACAGGTGTGTTTCACTGTTAGTCTTCCCTCTGAGGACTGAGACCACACGTGGAACCTTCTCTAACAGATACAAACAGAGCATAGCAAATGTGACACATAATACATTTTCCCCTTCTAAAATACCCCCAAATCTCTCTCAGATGTGACTGTCTCCTACGAACTGAGGCTTATGTAGGGGGAGGAGAAATCCAATAACATGTTGGAAGCAGATTTGTGTCCATTATCTGGAAAATCCAACTAGTTCCACACCCCTGGTTAAAGATGACGTTGGTAATCAGGGTCATGAATGGTAAATCTGTGGTGGGGAAACTACAATGTAAGTTTAGGATCAAATGTTGCTGTGTTCCCTCAATGAGCAAACACAGCCCAGGAAGTATTACCAGCATGGCTCAGTATCAGCCAGTGAAAGGTTTACATTTGAGTTGTGATCCTGAAGGATGGGAAAATGTGGATCATGACTGTGAATTGAAATGGGTTTTTATGGGTGACAGTAAAGGTTGAAATTAACTCCGATGAAACATGCTGAGAAAATGAGTTTGAAATTCTCACCCAGCGCAAACTGGCTCTAATGAAGTGAGACAACATCAATTAATGAGAATGAGTGTATGGAAGGAGGGGTGGTGGGAGAGGAGGGGAGGAGAGAGAGGGCGTGGGGGGGCGGAGAAGGGGCAGGGAGAGCAAGCGAGGGAGGAGATGAGAGAGAAAGAAGGCAGAGAGCTGGATAGAATGCGATTGAAAAGAAATGTAAGAACTGTGAATTAAAACTGGATTGTTTAAACTCCGATGCTTGCCTAGGGGACGTCAATTTGAGATGGAAACAACCTACTGCATTTAAAGATTTATCTGCATAATATGACACACAACATTAAGCTGGAGCCTTCACTCGATCTACCCAAACAAGGCATGCACAAGGAATTGGTGAATCTCTTTCAAGTAACCACAGAGGGATATTCACATCCAGTCTTTTAAGTGATTCAAATGTTTGATGAAAAATGTTCAGCAGCCTTGCATACGCTCTCTAGCAGCGTATCAAATCCATATATTTTGAATTGAATGCAGCTAAAACATTGCTATACCCTGTATAAGATGTGAATGAGTGACATGCGTACATCCTGCATATTGTCCTCCTCTCCTCTATGTATGACTGTGGTGTCTCTCTCAGACAATGGGAGCCTTGCGGAGGACATGTGTGATGTGCTGATGATTGAATTTCTCCTATTAAGCGTGACTGATCAGAGCTGTGTGTGGCAGCAGGCAGCAGTGATGGGGACTGGGCCGAGACATGCAGATTTACAGCCCCTTAATACCCACTACAGTACTCTGAAGGAATGCAGAATGTGTAGTGTGCTGTGGAGTGTGTGTGCGTGCATGTGTGTGTGAGTGTGTGTGTGTACTGTATAACTGTGTGTATGCTAGGGGCTGTCACACACGTTCTATTATAAATGAGTGTAGCTCACAGGGCAGCTGGCTGATTTGGAGTGTGTGGGGAGCAGTTTGGCCAGCTGTGTTAGCTGGTGTGGTAAATGGAGCAGTGACATGGTCCAGAAGGGCTGTGTAGAATGGTACTGTTTACCATGGTTGGGTAGGGTCCCTACAGGGGATTGAAGTCTAAACAGTGTCTCAAATGGCGTCAGTGTCTCCTTAAATAGTGCACTACTTTTGACCAAATCCCTATGGGCCCTGGTCAGAAGTAGTGCACCATAGAGGGAATAGGGTGCCATTTGAGACTATGGTGTAGACTCTAGAGGACAGAGGTTAGAGTACTGTAGCAGGCTCATTAGATCGCAACTCAAAAGACCTGGAACTGACATAGAAACACACTCAATTATTGATCAGCACAGTGGAGGGAGGAACAGACAGCAGGTAATGTAGATAGATCGTACGGTACTGACAGAAGCTAGTTGATAGCTAGCTATGGTTTATTTTGCTTGTCAGTGTTAACTACAGTCAAATACAATATGGAATGTTGCGTTGTATAACTTTGCGTACCTGAACACACAGCTAACATGCCTCTTCTCTAGAGGTCGACCGGTTATGATTTTTCAACTCCGATACCGATACCGATTATTGGAGGAGCTAACGTTTAAGTTCCTTGCTCAGAACATGATGAAAGCTGGTGGTTCCTTTTAACATGAGTCTTCAATATTCCCAGGTAAGAAGTTTTAGGTTGTAGTTATTATAGGAATTATAGGACTATTTCTCTCTATACCATTTGTATTTCATTAACCTTTGACTATTGGATGTTCTTATAGGCACTTTAGTATTGCCAGTGTAACAGTATAGCTTCCGTCCCTCTCCTCGCTCCTCCCTGGGCTCGAACCAGGAACACATCGACAACAGCCACCCTCGAAGCAGCGTTACCCATGCAGAGGAAGGGGAACCACTACACCAAATCTCAGAGCGAGTGACGTTTGAAACGCTATTAGCGCACACCCCGCTAACTAGTTAGCCATTTCACATCTGTTACACCAGCCTAATCTCAGGAGTTGATAGGCTTGAAGTCATAAACTGCTGCTGGCAAATGCATGAAAGTGCTGTTTGAATGAATGCTTATGAGCCTGCTGGTGACCACCACCGCTCAGTCAGACTGCTCTATCAAATCATAGACTTAATTATAACATAATAACACACAGAAATACGAGCCTTTGGTCATTAATATGGCCGAATCCGTTTTCATCTCGAAAACAAGACGTTTATTCTTTCAGTGAAATACGGAACCGTTCTGTATTTTATCTAACGGGTGGCATCCCTAAGTCTAAATATTCCTGTTACATTGCACAACCTTCAATGTTATGTCATAATTACATACAATTCTGGCAAATTAGGCGGCCAAAACTGTTGCATATACACTGACTCTGCGTGCAATGAACGCAAGAGAAGTGACACAATTTCACCTGGTTAATATTGCCTGCTAACCTTTCTTTTAGCTAAATAGGCAGGTTTAAAAATATATACTTCTGTGTATTGATTTTAAGAAAGGCGTTGATGTTCATGGTACACATTGGAGCAACGATACTCACTGCATCGATTATATGCAACGCAGGACACGCTAGATAAACTAGTAATATCATTAACCATGTGTAGTTAACTAGTGATTATGATTGTTTGATTGATTGTTTTTTAATGCTAGCTAGCAACTAGCATTAAAATGTTTAATGCTAGCTAGCAACTTACCTTTGCTTACTGCATTCGCGTAACAGGCAGTCTCCTCGTGGAGTGCAATGTAATCAGGTGGTTAGAGCGTTGGACTAGTTAACTGTAAGGTTGCAAGATTGAATCCCCCGAGCTGACAAGGTCATTCTGCCCCTGAACAAGGCAGTTAACCCAGTTCTTAACTGACTTGCCTAGTTAAATAAAGATTAAATAAAGGTGTAAAAAATATAGGTGTCCAAAAATACCGATTTCCGATTGTTATGAAAACTTGAAATTGCCTGTAATTAATCGGCCATTCCGATTAATCAGTCGACCTCTACTCCTCTCCCAAGGAAAAAATCATTGCAAAACTATGTAGCCTGCCATACAGTATATCTCACTGCATTATTTAAGATACCATGCACACAAACTATCAATCTCATCAAAGATTTTGCAGGCGTCAAAGGAGCTATGGGAGCTATAGGAAGACCAATGCACCATCTCTACTTGTCTTACGTGTACTGACAACATAAAGCTTCCCATCTCATATAAACAATGACTTTAGCATGTCAGGATATATTAAAGGCTCTTAACAAATCAATTAGATGTCTCTTCCTGTGATCCGCCGGATGGTAGGGGGAGAGAGAAAGGGAAGGAGAGAGGAATCGAGAGAAGAAGGAGGAGAGGACAGGGGAAGCGACAAAGATGAGGCTTTCACTTTTTTCTTTCTCTGCTCTAATTAGACGGTGCAGTGTGAGCTGAATCACAAGAGGAGGATGGAGGCAGCTGCTGAGAGGAGAGGAGCAGGAGGAGAGAGACAGCGAGAAGGGGATAGATACCCTGTCTGACAGGTATGTTGGACCGACACCGAGGAATGGGAGGGGAGGCTGGGAAAAACACAGAGATGCAGGATGGGAAAAAAATGCTGTGTAAGGCTGAGAAAAAGAAAACCAGGGAAGAAGGGAGCGATCGAGGTACAGGGGGAATGAGATATTCTAAGACATCCACCGAGCAACTAACTCAATGAGGAATAGTGTGGTGTGTAGTAGGTGCTCTCCTGCCCTGCTGAACTATAAAGACACACAATCCTCACCCTTGTTTGTGTTCAATTTAAACACTCATGTAAGGCTGAGCACGGTGTCTGGTGAGTCACACACACAAACACACACACACACACAGACATACACGCAGGCACACACAGACACAGACACACATACACACTCCTTTCAAGATCAGAGGGTACAAACTCACTGAGAGACAACCAATCTACTTTCTTCTAATATCAAAGAAGTCCTGCAGTCTTGTGCTTTAGTGAAACCTGCGGGCATGTAGGCAGACTCACTGCTCAGTAATGAAATAACCCCCTGATAACCCCATGACCGCTGGATACCAATAACACCTCTGTCATATCATGTTGTCATACATCCTGCTGGGATATCTCTCAAGAGGCCTTTTTACACTGCATTGTTCTAAGCCCCAGGCCAGACTGGCCCTGGGCTAGCTTAGCCTGTGTTCACACAAGCATTTGTTAACCCCGGGCTGAGCTTTAGCCCTGGGCTAATGTGCAGTGTGAATGCGCCCAATATGTTTCCCAGTTGCAGTTTGAACGAAACAATGGCTGATACGAGGAGCAGAATGTTTAACAATCAGGTCAATACTATCTGCACTTTAAAATGGTTACCAAGTCATGACAGGTGGTAACATGGGAGAATACATACTACACTTTGAGTATAATACTGTATGTACAGTACTGTATAATACTGTATGTACAGCACTGTATAATACTGTATATTACCATTAAATGACCATATTATCATATTATGTAAAACACGTATGAGCCATGTGTTTCAGTCTACCATGATCAACCAACCTTGACAAGATAGTCATCACCTTCATTATGTTTTGATAGCGTGGCTCAAAACAGCTCCCACTTCTGGAAGAACGGTGGAGGCTGAACAGGCTGAACACCTTCTTCACACGCTTTGAGGATAACACAGAGCCACCGACGCAGCCCGCTACCAAGGACTGTGGGCTCTCCTTCTCCGTGGCCGACGTCAGTAAAACATTTAAACGTGTTAACCCTCGCAAGGCTGCCGGCCCAGACGGCATCCCTAGCTGCATCCTCAGAGCATGCGCAGACCAGCTGGCTGGTGTGTTTACAGGCATATTCCATCTCTCCCTATCCCAGTCGGCTGTCCCACATGCTTCAAGATGGCCACCATTGTTCCTGTACCTAAGAAGGCAAAGCTAACTGTACTAAATGACTATCGCCCCATAGCACTCACTTCTGTCATCATGATGTGCTTTTACTTCTTATGGCTGGGGGCAGTATTGAGTAGTTTGGATGAATAAGGTGCCCAGAGTAAACTGTCTGCTCCTCAGTCCCAGTTGCTAATATATGCATATAATTAGTATATTTGGATAGAAAACACTCTGAAGTTTCTAAAACTGTTTGAATGATGTCTGTGAGTATAACAGAACTCATATGGCAGGCAAAAACCTGAGAAACAATCCAACCAGGAAGTGGGAAAACTCAGCCCCTATTGAAGATACAGTGGGATTTTGGTCATGTTGCACTTCCTAAGGCTTCCACTAGATGTAAACCGTCTTTAGAAACTTGTTTGAGGCTTCTACTGTGAAGGGGGGCTGAATGAGAGGGGAATGAGTCAGAGTTCTGCCAGCAGCCACGAGCTGGTCACGCACAATCACATGAGAGGTAGCTCCCGTTCCATTGCTTTTCTGAAGACAAAGGAATTCGCCTTTATGTTAAAAACATCCTAAAGATTGATTCCATACATCGTTTGACATGTTTCTATGGACTGTAACGGAACTTTTTGACATTTCGTCTGCAACTAGTGAACGCGCTTCGTGAGTTTTGATTTGTTTACCAAACGCGCTAACAAAAGTAGCTATTTGGACATAAATGATGGACATTATCGAACAAATCAAACATTTATTGTGGAACTGGGATTCCTGGGAGTGCATTCTGATGAAGATCATCAAAGGTAAGTGAATATTTATAATGTTATTTCTGACTTCTGTTGACTGCACAATATGGCTGATATCTTTTTGGCTTGTTGGGTCTCTGAGCGCTGTACTCAGATTATTGTATCGTTTGCTTTTTCCGTAAAGCTTTTTTGAAATGTGACACAGCGGTTGCATGAAGGAGAAGTTTATCTATATTTCCATGTATAACACTTGTATTTTGATCAACATTTATAATGAGTATTTCTGTAAATCGATGTGGCTCTCTGCAAAATCACCGGATGTTTTTGGAACTACTGAACATAACGCACCAATGTATACTCAGATTTTTATATATAAATATGATCTTTATCGAACAAAACATTGTATTGTGTAACATTAATTCCTATGAGTGTCATCTGATGATCTCTATTTCTGACTCCACTCTTTGGCTGGAAAAATGGCTGTGTTTTTCTGTGACTTGGCTCTGACCTGACATAATCGTTTGTGGTGCTTTCGCTGTAAAGCCTATTTGAAATCGGACACTGTGGTGGGATTAACAACAAGATTACCTTTAAAATGGTATAAGATACTTGTATGTTTGAGGAATTTTAATTATGACATTTCTGTTGTTTTGAATTTGGCGCCCTGCACTTTCACTGGCTGTTGTCATATTGATCCCGTTAACGGGATGTCAGCCCTAAGAAGTTTAAGAGACTAGTCAAGGATCATATCACCTATACCTTACCAGCCACCCTAGACCCACTTCAATTTGCTTACCGCCCCAATAGATCCACAGACGATGCAATCGTCATCACTCTGCACACTGCCCTATCCCATCTGGACGAGGAATACATATGTAAGAATGCTGTTTATTGACTATAGCTCAGCATTCAACACCATAGTACCCATCAAGCTCATCATCAAGCTCGGGCCCTGTGTCTAAACCCCGCCCTGTACAACTGGATCCTGGACTTCCTGACGGGCCGCCCCCAGGTGGTAAAGGTAGGAAACATCACCTCCACTCCGCTGATCCTCAACACTGGGGCCCCATAAGGGTGTGTGCTCAGCCCCCTCCTGTACTCCATGTTCACCCATAACTGAATGGCCAAGCACACCTCCAACTCAATCATCAAGTTTGCAGACGACACAACAGTAGTAGGCTTGAGTACCAACAATGATGAGACAGCCTACAGGGAGGACTCAACGTCAACAAAACAAAGGAGATGATCGTGGACTTCAGGAAACAGCACAGGGTGCACCCCCCTATCTACATCGATGGGACCACAGTGGAGAAGGTGGAAAGCTTCACGTTCCTTGGCGTACACATCACTGACAAACTGAAATGGACCACACACACAGACAGTGTCTTGAAGAAGGCACAACAGGGCCTCTTCAACCTCAGGAGGCTAAAGAAATGTGGCTTCACCCTCACAAACTTTTACAGATGTACAATTGAATGCATCCTGTTGGGCTGTATCACCACCTGGTGCGGCAACCTGCACCGCCCACAACCGCAAGGTTCTCCAGAGGGTAGTGAGGTCTGCCCAACGCATCACTGGGGGCAAACTACCCGCCCTCCAGGACACCTAGAGCACCCGATGTCACAGGAAGGCCAAAAAGATCTTCGAGGACATCAACCACCAATCACCCCACTATCATCCAGAAGGCGAGGTCAGTAAAGGTGCACCAAAGCTGGGACCAAGAGACTGAAAAACAGCTTCTATCTCAAGGCTATCAGACTGTTAAACAGTCATCACTAGCACATTAGAGGCTGCTGCCTATAGGCATAGACTAGAAATCACTGGCCCCTTTAAGGAATGGAACACTAGTCACTTTAATAGTGTTTACATATTTGGCATTACTCATCTCATATGTATATACTGTTTTCTATACTTCTACGGTATCGTAGTCACTTAATAATGTTTACATATCTGGCATTACTCATCTCATATGTATATACTGTATTCTATACTTCTACGGTTTCTTAGTCTGTTCCGCTCTGACATCGCTCGTCCATATTTGTATGTATTTGTGTGTATTGGGTATATGTTGTGTAATTTGATAGATATTACTTGTTAGATATTACTGTACTGTCGGAGCTAGAAGCACAAGCATTTTGCTACACCCGCAATAACATTTTCTAATCATGTGTATGTGACCAATAACATCTGCTAATCATGTGTATGTGACCAATAACATCTGCTAATCATGTGTATGTGACTAATAACATCTGCTAATTATGTGTATGTGACCAATAACATCTGCTAATCATGTGTATGTGACCAATAACATCTGCTAATCCTGTGTATGTGACCAATAACATCTGCTAATCATGTGTATGTGACCAATAACATCTGCTAATCATGTGTATGTGACCAATAACATCTGCTAATCATGTGTATGTGACCAATAACATCTGCTAATCATGTGTATGTGACCAATACCATCTGCTAATCATGTGTATGTGACAAATAACATTTGATTTGATTTCGAAGGTTTGAGCATAACGTTCAGTTGGGGGGTATGAAATATCATTCTGCTAGATATATTGGGAACAAATAGATTTTGAAAGTATTCAGACCCTTCCCTTTTCCATATTTTTTTGTTACAGCCTTATCCTAAAATTGATTAAATAAAATGTTTTCCTCATCAATTTACACACAGTACCGGATAATGACAAAGCAAACAGAAATACCTTATTTACAGAAGTATTCAAACCTTTTGCTTGAAATTGAGCTCAGGTTCATCCTATTTCCTTGAGATGTTTCTACAACTTGATTGGAGTCCACCTGTGGTACATTCAATTGATTGGACATGATTTGGAAAGGCACACACCTGTCTATATACGGTCCCACAGTTGACAGTGCATGTCAGAGCAAAATCAAGCCATAAGGTCCAAGGAATTGTCTGTAGCTCCAAGACAGGATTGTGTTGAGGCACAGATCTGGGGAAGGGTAGCACAACATTTCTGCAGCAATGAAGTTCCCCAAGAACACAGTGGCCTCCATCATTCTTAAATGGAAGAAGTTTGGAACCACCAAGAATCTTTAAAGAGCTGGCTGCCCAGCCAAACTGAGCAATCGGGGTAGAAGGGCCTTGGTCAGGGAGTTGATCAAGAACCCGATGGTCACTCTGACAGAGCTCCAGAGTTCCTCTGTGGAGATGGGAGAAGCTTAGGACAACCATCTCTGCAGCACTCCACCAATCAGGCTTTAATGGTAGAGTGGCCAGATGGAAGCCACTCCTCAGTAAAAGGTACATGACAGCCCTCTTGGAGTTTGCCAAAAGGCACCTAAAGGACTCTCAGACCATGAGAAAAATATTCTCTGGTCTGTTGAATCCAAATTTGAATGCTTCAGCCTGAATGCTAAGTGGCACCATCCTTACGGTGAAGCATGGTGGTGGCAGCATTATGCTGTGGGGATATTTTTCAGTGGCAGGGACTGGGAGACTAGTCAGGACAGAGGGAAAGATGATCGGGGCAAAGTACAGTGAGATCCATGATGAAAACCTGCTCCAGAGCGCTCAGGACCTCAGACTAGGATGAGGGACAATGACCGTAAGCACACAGCCAAAACAACGCAGGAGTGTCTTTGGGACAAGTCTCTGAATGTCCTTGAGTGGCCCAACCAGAGCCCGGACTTGAAACCGGTCGAACATCTCTGAAGAGACCTGGAAATAGCTGTGCTGCGACGCTCCTCATCCAACCTGACAGAGCTTGAGAGGATCTGCAAAGAATAATGGGAGAAACTCCCCTAATACAGGTGTGCCAAGCTTGTATCATCATACCCAAGAAGACTCAAGGCTGTAATCGCTGCCAAAGGTGCTTCAACAAAGTACTGAGTAAAGGGTCTGATTACTTATTTAAATGTTATTGTTTTTTATTTTATACATTTGTAAAAAAAAATCTAAAAACCTGTTTAGTGCTTTGTCATTATGGGGTAAATTAACAGAATGTGGGAAAAGTCAAGGGGTCTGAATACTTCCTGAACGCACTACTATACAGTGCCTTGCGAAAGTATTCGGCCCCCTTGAACTTTGCGACCTTTTGACACATTTCAGGCTTCAAACATAAAGATATAAAACTGTATTTTTTTGTGAAGAATCAACAACAAGTGGGACACAATCATGAAGTGGAACGACATTTATTGGATATTTCAAACTTTTTTAACAAATCAAAAACTGAAAAATTGGGCGTGCAAAATTATTCAGCCCCCTTAAGTTAATACTTTGTAGCGCCACCTTTTGCTGCGATTACAGCTGTAAGTCGCTTGGGGTATGTCTCTATCAGTTTTGCACATCGAGAGACTGAAATTTTTTCCCATTCCTCCTTGCAAAACAGCTCGAGCTCAGTGAGGTTGGATGGAGAGCATTTGTGAACAGCAGTTTTCAGTTCTTTCCACAGATTCTCGATTGGATTCAGGTCTGGACTTTGACTTGGCCATTCTAACACCTGGATATGTTTATTTTTGAACCATTCCATTGTAGATTTTGCTTTATGTTTTGGATCATTGTCTTGTTGGAAGACAAATCTCCGTCCCAGTCTCAGGTCTTTTGCAGACTCCATCAGGTTTTCTTCCAGAATGGTCCTGTATTTGGCTCCATCCATCTTCCCATCAATTTTAACCATCTTCCCTGTCCCTGCTGAAGAAAAGCAGGCCCAAACCATGATGCTGCCACCACCATGTTTGACAGTGGGGATGGTGTGTTCAGCTGTGTTGCTTTTACGCCAAAAAGTTTTGTTGCCAAAAAGTTCAATTTTGGTTTCATCTGACCAGAGCACCTTCTTCCACATGTTTGGTGTGTCTCCCAGGTGGCTTGTGGCAAACTTTAAACGACACTTTTTATGGATATCTTTAAGAAATGGCTTTCTTCTTGCCACTCTTCCATAAAGGCCAGATTTGTGCAATATACGACTGACTGATTGTTGTCCTATGGACAGAGTCTCCCACCTCAGCTGTAGATCTCTGCAGTTCATCCAGAGTGATCATGGGCCTCTTGGCTGCATCTCTGATCAGTCTTCTCCTTGTATGAGCTGAAAGTTTAGAGGGACGGCCAGGTCTTGGTAGATTTGCAGTGGTCTGATACTCCTTCCATTTCAATATTATCGCTTGCACAGTGCTCCTTGGGATGTTTAAAGCTTGGGAAATCTTTTTGTATCCAAATCCGGCTTTAAACTTCTTCACAACAGTATCTCGGACCTGCCTGGTGTGTTCCTTGTTCTTCATGATGCTCTCTGCGCTTTTAAGGGACCTCTGAGACTATCACAGTGCAGGTGCATTTATACGGAGACTTAATTACACACAGGTGGATTGTATTTTTCATCATTAGTCATTTAGGTCAACATTGGATCATTCAGAGATCCTCACTGAACTTCTGGAGAGAGTTTACTGCACTGAAAGTGAAGGGGCTGAATAATTTTGCACGCCCAATTTTTCAGTTTTTGATTTGTTAAAAAAGTTTGAAATATCCAATAAATGTCGTTCCACTTCATGATTGTGTCCCACTTGTTGTTGTTTTATATCTTTATGTTTGAAGCCTGAAATGTGGCAAAAGGTCGCAAAGTTCAAGGGGGCCGAATACTTTCGCAAGGCACTGTATATGCCTCATGCTCGGTCCCCATCATCATCCACAGATTTGTCATTCTGCAGGGGGACTTGAGGCTAAATCAATCAATCAATCAATCAATCAATCTAGGGAGTTTTTCCTAGCCATCGTGCTTCTACACCTGCATTGCTTGCTGTTTGGGTTTTTGGCTGGGTTTCTGTACAGCACTTTGTGACATCAGCTGATGTAAGAAGGGCTTTATAAATACATGTGATTGATTGATTGAGGCTAAATGTCTTTCCGTAGTTTGTCCCACTAGATAGACTAGTCTGTCAATGAATCAACAGTATTTTAGAAGTACAGACACTGTATTATTTCAATTTTAGAAAGCCAGAATTGCACCATCTTTATAAGGCAAATCTCACCAAACTTCAAAAGAGGCATTCATTTTTCAATATTGGTGGGTTACTATTGTAGTTAACACAAATTAAGACAATTCATGAAATAATGAAATCATTCTGTTCATTATACAGAACATGCAGGCAAACTAAATGACAATTGACACGCGGCAGGATTTAATGTACTTGTCTACAGATTGGAAAATTAAAGGATTTGAGAGAATGGATAATAATTGAGATCTGAGCTTGCGTCATGAAGTATTTAACAGACACAGTAAAGGAAGTGCCAATCAGTCTGTGAGTGAGAAAAGCACAACTTGAAAGTGAGATAATCCACCATTTCTGTACTTTCAAACAACAATGACCCATTTTATTTTGACACCTGTTTTAACATTTCATTGGAAAATGTGCATTATTTATTACCTCTCTCCTCTATTTATGTAACACAAAGGGCATCAAGATGACAGACTGAGTCGAACCCAATGAAGTAAAACTAAATAAAATAATGAATCATTATGATCTGCCATTTTCTCTGCTATCCACAGAAAGGATACAGTGCAAGTAGTGAATATCTGATGTGCTCCTCTCTATTGAGAGACGTTGGGATTGGTGTCTCACAGGCACCATACTATTGAGTGTCCCTACTGTGCAGCTCTTAGTGGGCGGCACCATGCGTGTCCAGTTGGGGCCACTAAGGCTGACATTTAATTAAGTTTTCTATTAAACTTCATGGGCTGTTTCAGTAGGCTCCCATTTCACACCATTCAACTAATTGCCAGCAAAGTCCCTGCTTTTATGAAAAGGAACTAACGCCATGTGCTTTTTTAACACCCTAGCTACGTATATGCTTTCATGATCTACCTTCGTTTGATACAATGATTCCCATTAATTTGTGTGGAGAAACACTAATTTCATTCCCACCATTTTCTTCCTATCAAAAAACGTTCACAAATGGATTGGCAAACGGTCCTGTTCACTCAATCCTCTTTATACACTGTGGATAGGGTTCTTCACGCTGTTCTAGTCATTTACTATGCCCCCCCCCCCCCCCACACTCAGAGACAAAACATAATTGCAGTTCTTTCAGGGCCATAATTATATTGCCTAGAGATCGGGGAGCAACAATAGAGGGATTGGCTGGCCAGTGGAGCTACAACAGAGGGATTGGCTGGCCAGTGGAGCTACAATAGAGGGATTGGCTGGCCAGTGGCGCTACAACAGAGGGATTGGCTGGCCAGTGGAGCTACAACAGAGGGATTGGCTGGCCAGTGGAGCTACAATAGAGGGATTGGCTGGCCAGTGGAGCTACAATAGAGGGATTGGCTGGCCAGTGGAGCTACAACAGAGGGATTGGCTGGCCAGTGGAGCTACAATAGAGGGATTGGCTGGCCAGTGGAGCTACAATAGAGGGATTGGCTGGCCAGTGGAGCTACAATAGAGGGATTGGCTGGCCAGTGGAGCTACAATAGAGGGATTGGCTGGCCAGTGGAGCTACAATAGAGGGATTGGCTGGCCAGTGGATGGGATCAGAAGAGTGAAAACTCCCCATTTACAGCATAACAGTGAAATAGGGCTGGCTCTGAGTCCGCGCGTGTTCAGGCCCGTGTCCAGGTTTATATTGAACAATGTCTGTTGGAAAATGATTAAAAGAAAAACAGAGGTGCTTTTTGACATCAAATGCCAAAAATTAACCAAATGACCTGACAGAAAAGACTAATATACATGGCGTTGGCAGCCAATCTCACTCCATATTAAACCTAGTGCAGATCACAAAGACGCGACACACGTTTTTAAATGAGAGAGGCAATTAGGCTGTGATACTGAGGGTCCATGTGTAGGAGATTGTTCATTTCAATTACAGGACACATCAGTTTCCATTTTAGTAGTGCCTCCATGGAGAGAATCCATGGAGGCCCTGCTTTATTACAAAGCATAACACTGTTAGGTCTGTGTCCAGGCTCGTGTCCAGGCCCGTGTCCAGACTCATGTCCTAGACCATGTCCAAGCTCGTGTTCAGGCCCGTGTCCAGACTCGTGTCCTAGCCCATGTCCTGGCCCGTGTCCAGGCTCGTGTCCAGGCCCGTGTCTAGACTCGTGTCCTAGCCCATGTCCAGGCCCATGTCCAGGCCCTTGTCCTAGCCCATGTCCAGGCCCATGTCCATGCACGTGTCCAGGCCTGTGTCCAGGCCCGTGTCCAGGCTCGTGTCCAGGCCCATGTCCAGGCTCGTGTCCAGGCTCGTGTCCAGGCTCGTGTCCAGGCCCATGTCCAGGCTCGTGTCCAGGCGCGTGTCCAGGCTCGTGTCAAGGCTCGTGTCCAGGCCCGTGTCCAGGCCTGTGTCCAGACTCGTGTCCTAGCCCATGTCCAGGCTCGTGTCCAGACTCGTGTCCTAGCTCATGTCCAGGCTCGTCTCCAGGCTCGTGTCCAGGCTTGTGTCCTAGCCCATGTCCAGGCCAATGTTCAGGCTCGTGTCCAGGCCTGTGTCCAGGCTCGTGTCCAGGCTCGTGTCCAGGCCCGTGTCCAGGCTCGTGTCCAGGCCTGTGTCCAGGCTCGTGTCCAGGTTTGTGTCCAGGCTCGTGTCCAGGCCCGTGTCCAGGCTCGTGTCCAGGCCCGTGTCCAGGCTCGTGTCCAGGCCTGTGTCCAGGCTCGTGTCCAGGCTAGTGTCCAGGCCCATGTCCAGGCTTGTGTCCAGGCTCGTGTCCAGGCCCTTGTCCTAGCCCATGTCCAGGCTCGTGTCCAGGCCTGTGTCCAGGCTCGTGTCCAGGCCCATGTCCAGGCTTGTGTCCAGGCTCGTGTCCAGGCCCTTGTCCTAGCCCATGTCCAGGCTCGTGTCCAGGCTCGTGTCCAGGCCTGTGTCCAGGCTCGTGTCCAGGCTTGTGTCCAGGCCCATGTCCAGGCTCGTGTCCAGGCTCGTGTCCTAGCCCGTGTCCAGGCTCGTGTCCAGGCTCGTGTCCAGACTCGTGTCCAGGCTCGTGTCCAGGCCCATGTCCAGGCTCGTGTCCAGGCTCGTGTCCAGGCTCGTGTCCAGGCCCATGTCCAGGCTCGTGTCCAGGCGCGTGTCCAGGCTCGTGTCAAGGCTCGTGTCCAGGCCCGTGTCCAGGCCTGTGTCCAGACTCGTGTCCTAGCCCATGTCCAGGCTCGTGTCCAGACTCGTGTCCTAGCTCATGTCCAGGCTCGTCTCCAGGCTCGTGTCCAGGCTTGTGTCCTAGCCCATGTCCAGGCCAATGTTCAGGCTCGTGTCCAGGCCTGTGTCCAGGCTCGTGTCCAGGCTCGTGTCCAGGCCCGTGTCCAGGCTCGTGTCCAGGCCTGTGTCCAGGCTCGTGTCCAGGTTCGTGTCCAGGCTCGTGTCCAGGCCCGTGTCCAGGCTCGTGTCCAGGCCCGTGTCCAGGCTCGTGTCCAGGCCTGTGTCCAGGCTCGTGTCCAGGCTAGTGTCCAGGCCCATGTCCAGGCTTGTGTCCAGGCTCGTGTCCAGGCCCTTGTCCTAGCCCATGTCCAGGCTCGTGTCCAGGCCTGTGTCCAGGCTCGTGTCCAGGCCCATGTCCAGGCTTGTGTCCAGGCTCGTGTCCAGGCCCTTGTCCTAGCCCATGTCCAGGCTCGTGTCCAGGCCTGTGTCCAGGCTTGTGTCCAGGCTCGTGTCCAGGCTTGTGTCCAGGCCCATGTCCAGGCTCGTGTCCAGGCTCGTGTCCTAGCCCGTGTCCAGGCTCGTGTCCAGGCTCGTGTCCAGACTCGTGTCCAGGCTCGTGTCCAGGCTTGTGTCCTAGCCCGTGTCCAGGCTCGTGTCCAGGCTTGTGTCCAGGCTCGTGTCCAGGCTCGTGTCCAGTCCCATGTCCAGGCCTGTGTCCAGACTTGTGACCTAGCTCATGTCCAGGCTCGTGAAAGACTCATGTCCTAGCCCATGTCCAGAACCATGTCCAGGCTCGTGTCCAGGCTCGTGTCCAGGCCTGTGTCCAGGCTCGTGTCCAGACCCGTGTCCTAGCCCATGTCCAGGCTCGTGTCCAGGCTCGTGTCCAGGCCCTTGTCCTAGCCCATGTCCAGGCTCGTGTCCAGGCTCGTGTCCAGGCCTGTGTCCAGGCTCGTGTCCAGGCTCGTGTCCTAGCCCGTGTCCAGGCTCGTGTCCAGGCTCGTGTCCAGGCTCGTGTCCAGGCTCGTGTCCAGGCTCGTGTCCTAGCCCGTGTCCAGGCTCGTGTCCAGGCCTGTGTCCAGGCTCGTGTCCAGGCCTGTGTCCAGGCTCGTGTCCAGGCCCATGTCCAGGCTCGTGTCCAGTTTCGTGTACAGGCTCGTGTCCAGGCCTGTGTCCAGGCTCGTGTCCAGGCCCATGTCCAGGCTCGTGTCCAGTTTCGTGTCCAGGCTCGTGTCCAGGCCTGTGTCCAGGCTCGTGTCCAGGCCTGTATCCAGGCTCGTGTCCAGGCCCGTGTCCAGACTCGTGTCCTAGCCCATGTCCAGGCCCGTGTCCAGGCTGTGTCCAGGCTCGTGTCCAGGCTCGTGTCCAGGCTCGTGTCCAGGCTTCGTGTCCAGGCTTCGTGTCCAGGCCCGTGTCCTAGCCCATGTCCAGGCCCGTGTCCTAGCCCATGTCCAGACCCGTGTCCAGGCTCGTGTCCAGGCCCGTGTCCAGGCCCGTGTCCAGGCCCGTGTCCAGACCCGTGTTCAGGCCCGTGTCCAGGCCTGTGTCCAGGCCCGTGTCCAGACCCATGTCCAGGCTCGTGTCCAGGCTTCGTGTCCAGGCTCGTGTCCTAGTCCATGTCCAGGCTCGTGTCCAGGCCCGTGTCCTAGCCCATGTCCAAGCCTGTGCCCTAGCCCATGTCCAGGCCCGTGTCCAGGCTTGTGTACAGGCCCGTGTCCTAGCCCATGTCCAGACCTGTGTCCAGGCTTGTGTACAGGCCCGTGTCCTAGCCCATGTCCAGACCTGTGTCCAGGCTTGTGTACAGGCCCGTGTCCTAGCCCGTCTCCTAGCCCATGTCCAGGCCCGTGCCCTAGCCCGTGTCCAGGCTGTGTCCATGCTCGTGTCCAGGCCCGTGTCCTAGCTCATGTCCAGGCTCGTGTCCTAGCTCATGTCCAGGCTCGTGTCCTAGCCCATGTCCAGGCTGTGTCCAGGCCTGTGTCCAGGCTCGTGTCCAGGCCCGTGTCCAAGCCCATGTCCAGGCTTGTGTCCTAGCCCATGGCCAGGCTCGTGTCCTAGCCCATGTCCAGGACTGTGTCCAGGTATGTGTCCAGGAAAGTGTCCAGGATCGTGTCCAGGCTTCGTGTCCAGGCTCGTGTCCTAGTCCATGTCCAGGCCCGTGTCCAGGCTCATGTCCAGGCCCGTGTCCTAGCCCATGTCCAGGCTGTGTCCAGGCCTGTGTCCAGGCTCGTGTCCAGGCCCGTGTCCAAGCCCATGTCCAGGCTCGTGTCCTAGCCCATGTCCAGGCTCGTGTCCTAGCCCATGTCCAGGCCTGTGTCCAGGCACGTGTCCAGGCACGTGTCCAGGCTCGTGTCCAGGCTCGTGTCCTAGTCCATGTCCAAGCCCGTGTCCTAGCCCATGTCCAGGCCCGTGTCCTAGCCCATGTCCAGACCCGTGTCCAGGCTCGTGTACAGGCCCGTGTCCTAGCCCGTGTCCTAGCCCATGTCCAGGCCCGTGTCCAGGCTCGTGTCCAGGCTTCGTGTCCAGGCTCGTGTCCTAGTCCATGTCCAAGCCCGTGTCCTAGCCCATGTCCAGGCCCGTGTCCTAGCCCATGTCCAGACCCGTGTCCAGGCTCGTGTACAGGCCCGTGTCCTAGCCCGTGTCCTAGCCCATGTCCAGGCCCGTGCCCTAGCCCGTGTCCAGGCCCATTTCCAGACCCGTGTCAAGGCCCGTGTCCAGGCCCATGTCCAGACCCATGTCCAGGCTCGTGTCCAGGCCCGTGTCCTAGCCCATGTCCAAGCCCGTGTCCTAGCCCATGTCCAGGCCCGAGTCTTAGCCCATGTCCAGACCAGTGTCCAGGCTTGTGTACAGGCCCGTGTCCTAGCCCGTCTCCTAGCCCGTGTCCAGGCCCGTGCCCTAGCCCGTGTCCAGGCTCGTGTCCAGGCCTGTGTCCAGGCTCGTGTCCAGGCTCGTGTCCAGGCTCGTGTCCAGGCCCATGTCCAGGCTCGTTTCCAGGCGCGTGTCCATGCTCGTGTCAAGACTCGTGTCCAGGCCCATGTCCAGGCCTGTGTCCAGACTCGTGTCCAGGCTCGTGTCCAGGCTCGTGTCCAGGCCCATGTCCAGGCTCGTTTCCAGGCGCGTGTCCAGGCTCGTGTCAAGGCTCGTGTCCAGGCCCATGTCCTAGCCCATGTCCAGGCTCGTGTCCAGACTCGTGTCCTAGCTCATGTCCAGGCTCGTCTCCAGGCTCGTGTCCAGGCTCGTGTCCTAGCCCATGTCCAGGCCCTTGTCCTAGCCCATATCCAGGCCCATGTTCAGGCTAGTGTCCAGGCCTGTGTCCAGGCTCGTGTCCAGGCTCGTGTCCAGGCTCGTGTCCAGGCCCGTGTCCAGGCTTGTGTCCAGGCTCGTGTCCAGTTTCGTGTCCAGGCTCGTGTCCAGGCCTGTGTCCAGGCTCGTGTCCAGGCCCATGTCCAGGCTCGTGTCCAGGCTCGTGTCCAGGCTCGTGTCCAGGCCTGTGTCCAGGCTCGTGTCCAGGCCTGTATCCAGGCTCGTGTCCAGGCCCGTGTCCAGACTCGTGTCCTATTCCATGTCCAGGCCCGTGTCCAGGCTGTGTCCAGGCCTGTGTCCAGGCTTGTGTCCAGGCTCGTGTCCAGGCTTCGTGTCCAGGCTCATGTCCAGGCTCGTGTCCTAGCCTGTGTCCAGGCTGTGTCCAGGCCTGTGTCCAGGCTTGTGTCCAGGCTTGTGTCCAGGCCCGTGTCCTAGCCCATGTCCAGGCCCGTGTCCAGGCTCGTGTCCAGGCCCGTGTCCAGGCCCGTGTCCAGGCCCGTGTCCAGACCCGTGTTCAGGCCCGTGTCCAGGCCTGTGTCCAGGCCCGTGTCCAGACCCATGTCCAGGCTCGTGTCCAGGCTTCGTGTCCAGGCTCGTGTCCTAGTCCATGTCCAGGCCCGTGTCCAGGCTCGTGTCCAGGCCCGTGTCCTAGCCCATGTCCAAGCCTGTGTCCTAGCCCATGTCCAGGCCCGTGTCCAGGCTTGTGTACAGGCCCGTGTCCTAGCCCATGTCCAGACCTGTGTCCAGGCTTGTGTACAGGCCCGTGTCCTAGCCCATGTCCAGACCTGTGTCCAGGCTTGTGTACAGGCCCGTGTCCTAGCCCGTCTCCTAGCCCATGTCCAGGCCCGTGTCCTAGCTCATGTCCAGGCTCGTGTCCTAGCCCATGTCCAGGCTGTGTCCAGGCCTGTGTCCAGGCTCGTGTCCAGGCCCGTGTCCAAGCCCATGTCCAGGCTTGTGTCCTAGCCCATGGCCAGGCTCGTGTCCTAGCCCATGTCCAGGCCTGTGTTCAGGTATGTGTCCAGGAAAGTGTCCAGGATCGTGTCCAGGCTTCGTGTCCAGGCTCCTGTCCTAGTCCATGTCCAGGCCCGTGTCCAGGCTCATGTCCAGGCCCGTGTCCTAGCCCATGTCCAGGCTGTGTCCAGGCCTGTGTCCAGGCTCGTGTCCAGGCCCGTGTCCAAGCCCATGTCCAGGCTCATGTCCTAGCCCATGTCCAGGCTCGTGTCCTAGCCCATGTCCAGGCCTGTGTCCAGGCACGTGTCCAGGCACGTGTCCAGGCTCGTGTCCAGGCTCGTGTCCAGGCTTCGTGTCCAGGCTCGTGTCCTAGTCCATGTCCAAGCCCGTGTCCTAGCCCATGTCCAGGCCCGTGTCCTAGCCCATGTCCAGACCCGTGTCCAGGCTCGTGTACAGGCCCGTGTCCTAGCCCATGTCCAAGCCTGTGCCCTAGCCCATGTCCAGGCCCGTGTCCAGGCTTGTGTACAGGCCCGTGTCCTAGCCCATGTCCAGACCTGTGTCCAGGCTTGTGTACAGGCCCGTGTCCTAGCCCATGTCCAGACCTGTGTCCAGGCTTGTGTACAGGCCCGTGTCCTAGCCCGTCTCCTAGCCCATGTCCAGGCCCGTGCCCTAGCCCGTGTCCAGGCTGTGTCCATGCTCGTGTCCAGGCCCGTGTCCTAGCTCATGTCCAGGCTCGTGTCCTAGCTCATGTCCAGGCTCGTGTCCTAGCCCATGTCCAGGCTGTGTCCAGGCCTGTGTCCAGGCTCGTGTCCAGGCCCGTGTCCAAGCCCATGTCCAGGCTTGTGTCCTAGCCCATGGCCAGGCTCGTGTCCTAGCCCATGTCCAGGACTGTGTCCAGGTATGTGTCCAGGAAAGTGTCCAGGATCGTGTCCAGGCTTCGTGTCCAGGCTCGTGTCCTAGTCCATGTCCAGGCCCGTGTCCAGGCTCATGTCCAGGCCCGTGTCCTAGCCCATGTCCAGGCTGTGTCCAGGCCTGTGTCCAGGCTCGTGTCCAGGCCCGTGTCCAAGCCCATGTCCAGGCTCGTGTCCTAGCCCATGTCCAGGCTCGTGTCCTAGCCCATGTCCAGGCCTGTGTCCAGGCACGTGTCCAGGCACGTGTCCAGGCTCGTGTCCAGGCTCGTGTCCTAGTCCATGTCCAAGCCCGTGTCCTAGCCCATGTCCAGGCCCGTGTCCTAGCCCA
Source organism: Oncorhynchus mykiss (assembly GCF_057628025.1). Lineage (NCBI taxonomy): Eukaryota > Metazoa > Chordata > Actinopteri > Salmoniformes > Salmonidae > Oncorhynchus > Oncorhynchus mykiss. The sequence goes on from NC_143045.1 coordinate 19,711,697, forward strand.
TGTCCAGACCCGTGTCCAGGCTCGTGTACAGGCCCGTGTCCTAGCCCGTGTCCTAGCCCATGTCCAGGCCCGTGTCCAGGCTCGTGTCCAGGCTTCGTGTCCAGGCTCGTGTCCTAGTCCATGTCCAAGCCCGTGTCCTAGCCCATGTCCAGGCCCGTGTCCTAGCCCATGTCCAGACCCGTGTCCAGGCTCGTGTACAGGCCCGTGTCCTAGCCCGTGTCCTAGCCCATGTCCAGGCCCGTGCCCTAGCCCGTGTCCAGGCCCATTTCCAGACCCGTGTCAAGGCCCGTGTCCAGGCCCATGTCCAGGCTCGTGTCCAGGCCCGTGTCCTAGCCCATGTCCAAGCCCGTGTCCTAGCCCATGTCCAGGCCCGAGTCTTAGCCCATGTCCAGACCAGTGTCCAGGCTTGTGTACAGGCCCGTGTCCTAGCCCGTCTCCTAGCCCGTGTCCAGGCCCGTGCCCTAGCCCGTGTCCAGGCTCGTGTCCAGGCCTGTGTCCAGGCTCGTGTCCAGGCTTGTGTCCAGGCTCGTGTCCAGGCTCGTGTCCAGGCTCATGTCCAGGCTCGTTTCCAGGCGCGTGTCCATGCTCGTGTCAAGGCTCGTGTCCAGGCCCATGTCCAGGCCTGTGTCCAGACTCGTGTCCAGGCTCGTGTCCAGGCTCGTGTCCAGGCCCATGTCCAGGCTCGTTTCCAGGCGCGTGTCCAGGCTCGTGTCAAGGCTCGTGTCCAGGCCCATGTCCTAGCCCATGTCCAGGCTCGTGTCCAGACTCGTGTCCTAGCTCATGTCCAGGCTCGTCTCCAGGCTCGTGTCCAGGCTCGTGTCCTAGCCCATGTCCAGGCCCTTGTCCTAGCCCGTATCCAGGCCCATGTTCAGGCTAGTGTCCAGGCCTGTGTCCAGGCTCGTGTCCAGGCTCGTGTCCAGGCTCGTGTCCAGGCCCGTGTCCAGGCTTGTGTCCAGGCTCGTGTCCAGTTTCGTGTCCAGGCTCGTGTCCAGGCCTGTGTCCAGGCTCGTGTCCAGGCCCATGTCCAGGCTCGTGTCCAGTTTCGTGTCCAGGCTCGTGTCCAGGCCTGTGTCCAGGCTCGTGTCCAGGCCTGTATCCAGGCTCGTGTCCAGGCCCGTGTCCAGACTCGTGTCCTAGCCCATGTCCAGGCCCGTGTCCAGGCTGTGTCCAGGCCTGTGTCCAGGCTTGTGTCCAGGCTCGTGTCCAGGCTTCGTGTCCAGGCTCATGTCCAGGCTCGTGTCCTAGCCTGTGTCCAGGCTGTGTCCAGGCCTGTGTCCAGGCTTGTGTCCAGGCTTGTGTCCAGGCCCGTGTCCTAGCCCATGTCCAGGCCCGTGTCCAGGCTCGTGTCCAGGCCCGTGTCCAGGCCCGTGTCCAGGCCCGTGTCCAGACCCGTGTTCAGGCCCGTGTCCAGGCCTGTGTCCAGGCCCGTGTCCAAACACATGTCCAGGCTCGTGTCCAGGCTTCGTGTCCAGGCTCGTGTCCTAGTCCATGTCCAGGCCCGTGTCCAGGCTCGTGTCCAGGCCCGTGTCCTAGCCCATGTCCAAGCCTGTGTCCTAGCCCATGTCCAGGCCCGTGTCCAGGCTTGTGTACAGGCCCGTGTCCTAGCCCATGTCCAGACCTGTGTCCAGGCTTGTGTACAGGCCCGTGTCCTAGCCCATGTCCAGACCTGTGTCCAGGCTTGTGTACAGGCCCGTGTCCTAGCCCGTCTCCTAGCCCATGTCCAGGCCCGTGCCCTAGCCCGTGTCCAGGCTGTGTCCATGCTCGTGTCCAGGCCCGTGTCCTAGCTCATGTCCAGGCTCGTGTCCTAGCTCATGTCCAGGCTCGTGTCCTAGCCCATGTCCAGGCTGTGTCCAGGCCTGTGTCCAGGCTCGTGTCCAGGCCCGTGTCCAAGCCCATGTCCAGGCTTGTGTCCTAGCCCATGGCCAGGCTCGTGTCCTAGCCCATGTCCAGGCCTGTGTTCAGGTATGTGTCCAGGAAAGTGTCCAGGATCGTGTCCAGGCTTCGTGTCCAGGCTCCTGTCCTAGTCCATGTCCAGGCCCGTGTCCAGGCTCATGTCCAGGCCCGTGTCCTAGCCCATGTCCAGGCTGTGTCCAGGCCTGTGTCCAGGCTCGTGTCCAGGCCCGTGTCCAAGCCCATGTCCAGGCTCATGTCCTAGCCCATGTCCAGGCTCGTGTCCTAGCCCATGTCCAGGCCTGTGTCCAGGCACGTGTCCAGGCACGTGTCCAGGCTCGTGTCCAGGCTCGTGTCCAGGCTTCGTGTCCAGACTCGTGTCCTAGTCCATGTCCAAGCCCGTGTCCTAGCCCATGTCCAGGCCCGTGTCCTAGCCCATGTCCAGACCCGTGTCCAGGCTCGTGTACAGGCCCGTGTCCTAGCCCGTGTCCTAGCCCATGTCCAGGCCCGTGTCCAGGCTCGTGTCCAGGCTTCGTGTCCAGGCTCGTGTCCTAGTCCATGTCCAAGCCCGTGTCCTAGCCCATGTCCAGGCCCGTGTCCTAGCCCATGTCCAGACCCGTGTCCAGGCTCGTGTACAGGCCCGTGTCCTAGCCCGTGTCCTAGCCCATGTCCAGGCCCGTGCCCTAGCCCGTGTCCAGGCCCATTTCCAGACCCGTGTCAAGGCCCGTGTCCAGGCCCATGTCCAGACCCATGTCCAGGCTCGTGTCCAGGCCCGTGTCCTAGCCCATGTCCAAGCCCGTGTCCTAGCCCATGTCCAGGCCCGAGTCTTAGCCCATGTCCAGACCAGTGTCCAGGCTTGTGTACAGGCCCATGTCCAAGCCCGTGTCCTAGCCCATGTCCAGGCCCGTGTCCTAGCCCATGTCCAGACCCGTGTCCAGGCTCGTGTACAGGCCCGTGTCCTAGCCCGTGTCCTAGCCCATGTCCAGGCCCGTGCCCTAGCCCGTGTCCAGGCCCATTTCCAGACCCGTGTCAAGGCCCGTGTCCAGGCCCATGTCCAGACCCATGTCCAGGCTCGTGTCCAGGCCCGTGTCCTAGCCCATGTCCAAGCCCGTGTCCTAGCCCATGTCCAGGCCCGAGTCTTAGCCCATGTCCAGACCAGTGTCCAGGCTTGTGTACAGGCCCGTGTCCTAGCCCGTCTCCTAGCCCGTGTCCAGGCCCGTGCCCTAGCCCGTGTCCAGGCTCGTGTCCAGGCCTGTGTCCAGGCTCGTGTCCAGGCTCGTGTCCAGGCCCATGTCCAGGCTCGTTTCCAGGCGCGTGTCCATGCTCGTGTCAAGGCTCGTGTCCAGGCCCATGTCCAGGCCTGTGTCCAGACTCGTGTCCAGGCTCGTGTCCAGGCTCGTGTCCAGGCCCATGTCCAGGCTCGTTTCCAGGCGCGTGTCCAGGCTCGTGTCAAGGCTCGTGTCCAGGCCCATGTCCTAGCCCATGTCCAGGCTCGTGTCCAGACTCGTGTCCTAGCTCATGTCCAGGCTCGTCTCCAGGCTCGTGTCCAGGCTCGTGTCCTAGCCCATGTCCAGGCCCTTGTCCTAGCCCATATCCAGGCCAATGTTCAGGCTAGTGTCCAGGCCTGTGTCCAGGCTCGTATCCAGGCTCGTGTCCAGGCCCGTGTCCAGGCTCGTGTCCAGGCCCGTGTCCAGGCTCGTGTCCAGGTTCGTGTCCAGGCTCGTGTCCAGGCCCGTGTCCAGGCTCGTGTCCAGGCCTGTGTCCAGGCTCGTGTCCAGGCTAGTGTCTAGGCCCATGTCCAGGCTTGTGTCCAGGCTCGTGTCCAGGCCCTTGTCCTAGCCCATGTCCAGGCTCGTGTCCAGGCCTGTGTCCAGACTCGTGACCTAGCCCATGTCCATGCTCGTGAAAGACCTGTGTCCAGGCTTGTGTCCAGGCTTGTGTCCAGGCTCGTGTCCAGGCTCGTGTCCAGGCCCATGTCCAGGCTGGTGTCCAGGCTCGTGTCCTAGCCCGTGTCCAGGCTCGTGTCCAGGCCCATGTCCAGGCCCATGTCCAGAACCATGTCCAGGCTCGTGTCCAGGCCTGTGTCCAGGCTCGTGTCCAGACCCGTATCCTAGCCCATGTCCAGGCTCGTGTCCAGGCTTGTGTCCAGGCTCGTGTCTAGGCTCATGTCCAGGCTCGTGTCCAGTTTCGTGTCCAGGCTCGTGTCCAGGCCTGTGTCCAGGCTGTGTCCAGGCCTGTGTCCAGGCTCGTGTCCAGGCCCGTGTCCAGGCTTCGTGTCCAGGCTCATGTCCAGGCTCGTGTCCTAGCCTGTGTCCAGGCTGTGTCCAGGCCCGTGTCCTAGCCCATGTCCAGGCCCGTGTCCTAGCCCATGTCCAGACCCGTGTCCAGGCTCGTGTACAGGCCCGTGTCCTAGCCCGTCTCCTAGCCCGTGTCCAGGCCCGTGTCCAGGCCCGTGTCCAGACCCGTGTCCAGACCCGTGTCCAGGCCCATGTCCAGACCCGTGTCCAGGCTCGTGTACAGGCCCGTGTCCTAGCCCGTGTCCTAGCCTGTGTCCAGGCCCGTGTCCAGACCCGTGTCCAGACCCGTGTCCAGGCCCGTGTCCAGGCCCGTGTCCAGGCCCGTGTCCAGGCCCGTGTCCAGACCCGTGTTCAGGCCCGTGTCCAGGCCTGTGTCCAGGCCCGTGTTCAGACCCGTGTCCAGGCCTGTGTCCGAGCCCATGTCCAGGCCCGTGTCCTAGCCCATGTCCAGACCTGTGTCCAGGCTTGTGTACAGGCCCGTGTCCTAGCCCGTCTCCTAGCCCATGTCCAGGCCCGTGCCCTAGCCCGTGTCCAGTCTGTGTCCAGGCTCGTGTCCAGGCCCGTGTCCAGGCCCGTGTCCAGGCCCGTGTCCAGACCCGTGTCCAGACCCGTGTCCAGGCCTGTGTTCAGGCCCATGTCCAGACCCGTGTTCAGGCCCGTGTACAAGTTTATATTGAACAATGTCTGTTGGAAAATGAATAAAAGAAAAACAGAGGTGCTTTTTGACATCAACTGCCATGTATTTATATGTAATATATATTTATACAGTGGGGCAAAAAAGTATTTAGTCAGCCACCAATTGTGCAAGTTCTCCCACTTAAAAAGATGAGAGAGGCCTGTAATTTTCATCATAGGTATACTTCAACTATGACAGACAAAATGAGAAAAAAAATCCAGAAAATTACATTGTAGGATTTTTTATGAATTTATTTGCAAATTATGGTGGAAAATAAGTATTTGGTCATTAACAAAAGTTGATCTCAATACTTTGTTATATACCCTTTGTTGGCAATGACAGAGGTCAAACGTTTTCTGTAAATCTTCACAAGGTTTTCACACACTGTTGCTGGTAATCAGCCATTACCTCAGAAAAGACCTTCACAAGTCTGGTTCATCCTTGGGAGCAATTTCCAAACACCTGAAGGTACCACGTTCATCTGTACAAACAATAGTACGCAAGTATAAACACCATGGGACGATGAAGCCGTCATACCGCTTCAAATAGAACTGTTTGGGCATAATGACCATCGTTATGTTTGGAGGAAAAAGGGTGAGGCTTGCAAGCCAAAGAAGACCATCCCAACCGTGAAACACGGGGCTGGCAGATTCATGTTGTGGGGGTGCTTTGCTGCAGGAGGGACTGGTGCACTTCACAAAATATATGGCATCATGAGGTGGGACATCTCAAGACATCAGTCAGGAAGTTAAAGCTTGGTCGCAAATGGATCTTCCAAATGGACAATGACCCCAAGCATACTTCCAAAGTTGTGGCAAAATGGCTTAAGGACAACAAAGTCAACGTATTGGAGTGGCCATCACAAAGCCCTGACCTCAATCCTATAGAAAATGTGTGGGCAGAACTGAAAAAGCGTGTGTAAGCAAGGAGGCCTACAAACCTGACTCAGTTACACCAGCTCTGTCAGGAGGAATGGGCCAAAATTCACCCAACATATTGTGGGAACCTTATGGAAGGGTACCCGAAACGTTTGACCCAAGTTAAACAATTTAAAGACAATGCTACCAAATACTAATTGAGTGTATGTAAACTTCTGACCCACTGGGAATGTGATGAAAGAAATAAAAGCTGAAATAAATCATTTTCTCTACTATTACTCTGACATTTCACATTCTTGAAATAAAGTGGTGATCCTAACTGACCTAAGACAGGGAATTTTTACTAGGATTAAATGTCAAGAATTGTGAAAAACTGAGTTTAAATGTAGTTGGCTAAGGTGTATGTAAACTTCCGACTTTAACTGTACATATGGAAAGCCACATATTCAGGAGAATGATTGCTCTGAGAAAGGTCCCAGGCATTAATCCTCTCCAACATTGTTGTCATTGGTGACATGGTCTGAGCAGCAGTGATATGGTGCAACACATTGGCATTTTGCATTCATCTCTCCCAATTGGACAGGGAGAGAACATCATGCGTGAAAAAAACCCAAATTAATCTAACGAGATTGTTGCTTGTTAAATACGCGCTCCGTCTCTGGCAGAATAGCAATAATGAGGCTTCAGCTTACCGCCATCCAGCTGCATGCCATTGTAAAGTGAATAAATGAATCTGTGCTCAAACAGCAAAACAAATACAAATAAAGGAAATTATTCAATGAAATGAATACCCTGGATGGCCAGATTAGTCACAAAGCTTTGCCATGGTATATGGGGCGGGAGGGACACGGTGGCAGGGTTTGTGGGGGACAGAGGGCCTGTCCACTCAGTGTCTACTCTGGAGGGCTGAAGTCTGGCCAGCCAGCACTCTCTGCATCATTAACTCAACTTCTCCCCAGTGTGGTGTTTTGGCTTCTATCGCCGTGTATCTGCACACTAAATGCCAGGAACAACAGAAGTCAAGGAGGCAGAGAGAGAAAGACAGAGATACAACTTTTTCTCAGACACAGCATTTGCTTCTGCATTGCTATGGATAAACGTGTCTGTTAAATTGCATATATTATTATATTAGTATTATTATATTATTGTGATATATTAGTCATACTGTATGAAAACATAAGAAAAGCGTCCACCATGTCATGTTATGATCCTATTGCCAATGAGGGAGATACTGTACGTTTTTAAGGTCGGTGCTATTTTGGGAAGGTTTTGCATGGTTGGTCCTCAGAGCTTAAGAATAAATACATGTCCCAATCTGCTCCCTGGCTGTGAAGGAGAGATCAGAGACAGAGAATACAGCCCCAGACCCTCAGCAGAGCTTCTGAGCCTGCAGCTGCCCAGGGGGTGATGGGCTGGGCGTGCCTCTCTACCCCCCTACCCTGAACCCACGCTGGGCTATCAGCGGTGCTGAAGCAAGCGCTAGACTTGGCCCCAGGCTACAAAGAACCCAGATGTCCAGGAGCAGCCCGGTCTGATGGGGTGGTGACAAAGACAGGTGCTACCTCTTGCCAAATGCTTCTGAGTCACCGAGGTGGGAGGAAAGGAATAGAGCAGCTAGCCGGTGGAGCTGAGCTGTCTGTGAACGGTGATTATTAAAATGGGAGGTCCCTGATGAGAGGAGGTGTACTAAGGACACCAAGAGAGAGAGAGAGACTCACAGCCACACCATTCGGTTGGTTCAGAACAGTCCCACGCTGCTGTTGGTCTCCTGTACACACGGCCAAGAAAGAATTCCTTAAATCGCTTCTCTCTCAGCATTGTCTACAGAAACACAGGGGCGGGCGTATGTGCTGGAGCCGGTTTAGGAATGCTATTGTTTCTAAGTGTTTTGGCGAAAGGCTTCAGGTTATGCTAGTGTTCATAACATAACAAGGAATCTTCATTGTGTCTTCCCTATATGTTTCCGTAGGCCTCTGGTCAAATGTGGTGCATTATAGAGGGGATAGGATGCCATTTGGGATGGACTCAGAGAGAACTAGGAGTGTACAGCAGTCAAAAGCTACAGTTGAGGATAGGACAGTCGTCTAGGACTCATCCACTGGTCATACTGTGGACTTTAAGTGTGCTGCTACACCTGAGTGGTTTTATCAGGCTGTGCAGACGGATAAAAGAGCCACACATGCAATGTCAACAAACACACTTATGTAGCCCTTCCTTGGCTGAGATCGTGCATTGAATATGTATAGTCTGTGTGTGGCATTCCAACCCTGTATTCCCAATACGGTATCACTAACGCTAATCAACACACACACACACAGCATGACACGATAACCTTGGTACATCAAAGCAGAAGCTACAGATACAGATAAATAATAGATGAGTCCGTTCCATCTGCCCTGTAAAGTGTTGCTTATAGGGGTCGGTTCCATCTGCTCTGTAAAGTGTTGCTTATAGGGGTCGGTTCCATCTGCTCTGTAAAGTGTTGCTTATAGGGGTCGGTTCCATCTGCTCTGTAAAGTGTTGCTTATAGGGGTCGGTTCCATCTGCTCTGTAAAGTGTTGCTTATAGGGGTCGGTTCCATCTGCTCTGTAAAGTGTTGCTTATAGGGGTCGGTTCCATCTGCTCTGTAAAGTGTTGCTTATAGGGGTCGGTTCCATCTGCCCTGTAAAGTGTTGCTTATAGGGGTCGGTTCCATCTGCCCTGTAAAGTGTTGCTTATAGGGGTCGGTTCCATCTGCCCTGTAAAGTGTTGCTTATAGGGGTCGGTTCCATCTGCTCTGTAAAGTGTTGCTTATAGGGGTCGGTTCCATCTGCTCTGTAAAGTGTAGCTTACAGTGGTCCGTTCCATCTGCCCTGTAAAGTGTTGCTTATAGGGGCAGAAAGACACTACTGCAAAAACACTACAGTACAGGCCATTATAAACACAGTAGAGTGCCTTCCCATTGTGAATTATTTTGTTTATACCCAGAAAAAATACAAAAATGGAAAAAAGCTATGAGAACATATAATAAATAATATATGCCATTTAGCAGACAATTTTATCCAAAGCGACTTAGTCATGCGTGCATACATTTTATGTATGGCTTCTACATTCCAGTATTTGCCTTTGCTTTTGAATCACTGGTTGTTTTTCAGTGTGTTTTTGATGACTCCAGTATAATTAAGAGGAATCCTGCTTTAAATGGAAGTGGTGAATGGTAATACAAACCCAAAATTAAATAGCAAGTGTGGCCCTGTATATTAACGAGCGAAAGGCAAGATTGGACACATTAAAATGCACCTCGGAGCAAAATACTCATTATTTTTTACACTTGTACAGTCAGAGGGGGGGGGGGGGGGGCTGCATCATATGAGACTAACACTTGAGATTAGCGGATCAGAATAAGGGGGTGGATTTGAGTGTATTCCTTCTATAGCTTCATGTTATTATTTCTGAAGGGTTTACAGAAGGAGATGGAAGATACATGGAAAATGTATTTAAACATGACAGTGTAGCAGGAATTACTTGAAGCTACAAAATACTGCTGTCAGAAGCCCTTCAGTTCTGTCACAGTTGGCTAGAACAGAGCTAGGCCAGGCCAGTGACCTGGAAGAAATGCATAAATGTATGCATTTAAGCATAAGATATAGAAGTATTTAAATTTAGATTTGCTGATGTTCCATTGGAGCTCCCCCCTGTAACCCTCATCTCAATCTGTCAGAGATCCCACATCCCATTACATATGTGACATGAAAGCTAGTATAGCTCTCATGTATACCCATCACAACAAAAACATTGTTTATCAGTTATATCTGATGCTATGACTTTATCTGATGGTATAGCTTTATGAGGGACCTGGGAGGATGTGGGCATGGAAAGTGGACCAGGGGGATTAGATGGTAATCTTTGGGCCATGCTGGCTGCAGCAGTGCTCTGAAATATGTTTTATGAACTTTCAGAGTCATAGCGGCCGCTGCTCTCCCCCCCCCCCCCCCCCTCCCATTCTCCCTCTTTCCCCCTTCATTCCATTTCGGCCCAATTTGTGGTCAGAGGGATGGAATTTCAAATGGACAGTATTCCTCCCCCCCACTCTACCTTTCCCTCAATCACTCCTTCCCTCCTTTCCTGGTGAGTTTCCCCTTCTGGCCGTTGGGGTGAGCTGGAGTCCCTTCCTGTTGTCCTCCTTTGATCCTCCTTTGGACCTGGCTGCTCATTAGGACCCTGTCTGTCACTTCCAGACATGAGTCTCTCTCTCTCTCTCTCTCTGCATGCTGGGAGTGTTGGTGTATTAGGTATATTAGGAATTTTCAGGAATTTTCCTGGTTCTGGTGGGGATGGCGACCCACATGGGGATGCCATCCCTGTCACTTCGGCATGGCTTCAGGTGTGTTACTGAAGCTACTTGTCACTGTGGAGGAGTTTCTGGTTGCCGTAGGAGAAAAGGTAGGCTATGAACATGTTGCTTATGCGTCTCGGATGAATAAAGAGGTGGTGGTTTTTCTTAAAGAAGAGCATCTTGTTGATCAGATGGTTGAGCGTGGCGTAATTCTTAAAGGTGGCGTGGTTATGGCGGTGAACTGAGCGGACATGTTTTTTGTGCTCTCCTGACAATTTCGGCTAAACTTCTTTTAAATTATTTTAGTCTCTTATTTTAAATCCTCGTTACACAAACAGCCATTTTCTTGGACAATTTCAGGTGTAAATACATCCATTTTAAACCAGAACCAAGGGGTTTTGGAAGCAATCTCTGCCATGAGGGCGGACTTTTCCACCAAACTCGAATTTGTCCTAACAGGGATTAGTGAGGTTAAACGTGACGTTCAAGCCTACTCCATGAGCTTGGACGAAGCAGAGCATGGTGGAAGATACTGTCGTCACTGTCAAAATTTGGGGCAATAACAATTTCACACCTGGTAAAAATGACTTTTGGGTTTTAAAGAATGGGCTAGAAAAGGTATGGTTAACGTAATGGACTTTTTTTTTAATGGTCATTTGAATAACTAAGGGGAAGATTTAACTTACCACAAAAGCATTTTTTCAAATAATTACAATTGAGAAGCTTTATTTTTTCCAGTCTAAAACAATCTACCCTACAACCTCCTTTACAAACTTTAGAAATGCTCTTTGTTAATATCTGTTATGGGAGAGGTCACATGTCACATGACATCATTATATGGGAAAACGGTAGGTACTCATAAAGGCAACTCTGATAGTAAGATATTCAGTGGATACAAGATATGCAGGAAGATATTTCAGCAGAGGACTGGGGCATGATATGCTCTAGAGCTCAGATACAGACAATAAACACCTGCCTGAGATTGTTTCATTACATTTGGATAATGAGAACATATATCACCCCTGTAAGCTCCACAGATGTGACCCTAATACCCCAGACCTGTGTGTTAAATGTAACATGCATTTAGGCACCTTGTATCATTGCCTGTGGGAATATGCTGAGATACAAAAGTTTTGGAGCTCAGTACTGCGCTGTATACTACTGGTCAAAAGTTTTGGAGCTCAGTACTGCGCTATATACTACTGGTCAAAAGCTTTGGAGCACAGTACTGCGCTATATACTACTGGTCAAAGGTTTTGGAGCACAGTACTGCGCTATATACTACTGGTCAAAAGCTTTGGAGCACAGTACTGCGCTATATACTACTGGTCATAGGTTTTGGAGCTCAGTACTGTGCTATATACTACTGGTCATAGGTTTTGGAGCTCAGTACTGTGCTATATACTACTGGTCATAGGTTTTGGAGCTCAGTACTGTGCTATATACTACTGGTCAAAAGCTTTGGCGCACAGTACTGCGCTATATACTACTGGTCAAAGGTTTTGGAGCTCAGTACTGCACTATATACTACTGGTCAAAAGTTTTGGAGCTCAGTACTGCGCTATATACTACTGGTCAAAGGTTTTGGAGCTCAGTACTGCGCTATATACTACTGGTCAAAAGCTTTGGAGCACAGTACTGCGCTATATACTTCTGGTCAAAAGCTTTGGAGCACAGTACTGCGCTATATACTACTGGTCAAAGGTTTTGGAGCTCAGTACTGCGCTATATACTACTGGTCAAAAGCTTTGGAGCACAGTACTGCGCTATATACTACTGGTCAAAAGCTTTGGAGCACAGTACTGCGCTATATACTACTGGTCAAAGGTTTTGGAGCACAGTACTGCGCTATATACTCCCTGGTCTCCCAGGTAGTGGAGGAGAGTTATGGGGTACAGAAGGGGTTCTGGTGGGGCTCGTCTCCCAGGTAGTGGAGGAGATACCCGGAACGGGTGATGGGGTGCAAGTGGGGAGTGTTGAGAGGGATGTGTCAGAGAGGAGTCAGGGGTCTGTGGCCTCAGTTGAGGAGGATCAGGAGAAGGATCTGGACATGTCTGATATCCCTGTTTATATGATAGCAGCTGGTGACGATTCAATTTACAATCTAGATGAGGTAAATGGGTTCCTGGACCAGACTTTTGGGAAATCTGTTAAATTGGCAGATTTTTTTTATGTTGATAGGTTTGTGACCGCGGACTAGTCATGAACTTACAGGAAAAGGGACATGAACTGAGGTCGTTTTTACATGAAAGAGTGAAGGGTGCCTTGATTAGGTCTCGCTTTACTACCCTCAAGGATATGTATGTTCCTAGTGCTTTTGTTTATAGCTAGGGCAGTCAACATTGCAACGCAAATAGATGGTCTGCCTTCGTCTCCATGATGGGAAGGTGACCACAGATGATGGTGAGATGCGCCAACATGCCGTGGATTTCTACTCTGCCCTCTGTAAGGCGGAGGATTGTGACTCTATGTGTGCTGTACAGTTGTTATTACAGGGGGTAAGAATGTTAAGCTTCTATCAAATGCTCTAAAGGTGTATGAGGGATTTTACTCAGCTAGAGTTAATTGGGAAAAGAGTGAATCGCTGTGGGTAGGTCAGCTTAAGATAGGGTCCACTCCACGGTTACCAGGGGGGCTTCAGATAGGGTCCACTCCACGGTTACCAGGGGGGCTTCAGATAGGGTCCACTCCACGGTTACCAGGGGGGCTTAAGATAGGGTCCACTCCACGGTTACCAGGGGGGCTTAAGATAGGGTCCACTCCACGATTACCAGGGGGGCTTCAGATAGTGTCCACTCCACGGTTACCAGTGGGGCTTCAAATAGGGTCCACTCCACAGTTACCAGGGGGGCTTCAGATAGGGTCCACTCCACGGTTACCAGGGGGGCTTCAGATAGGTTCCACTTCACGGTTACCAGGGGGGCTTCAGATAGGGTCCACTCCACGGTTACCAGGGGGGCTTCAAATAGGGTCCACTCCACGGTTACCAGGGGGGCTTCAGATAGGGTCCACTCCACGGTTACCAGGGGGGCTTCAGATAGGGTCCACTCCACGGTTACCAGGGGGGCTTCAAATAGGGTCCACTCCACGGTTACCAGGGGGGCTCCAGATAGGGTCCACTCCACGGTTACCAGGGGGGCTTCAGTGGGGCAGAGATGGGATGAATAATTCGTTTTTTTCTAGGGTTCAATGCCTTTAAAAAGAGAACTGGGAGGGTGTAGTGGAGAAGGTGTGCGAGATTGTCTAGGTGGAAATAGGTGCTACCCAAGCAGTCTTATAAGGGAAGGGTGCTGGTAGCCAATAACCTAGCCACCTCTACCCTGTGACACAGATTCATGATTTTACAGCCTGATACAAGAGCTTCAGAGGACCCTTGTCAATTTATTCTGGTCTGGATAATATTCGATTAAAGCTTAAGCCCTGTAATGCTTTCCTTCAATCCCCTGGAGCTGGGGGAGTTCAAAGCGGTGGGAAATAAGACCATGTACATTATATGTGTAGTAGTGTCCCGTGCTTCATCCCTGGAAGGGGTCAAATCGACAAGGTGGGCGGGTGTGTTTGGACCAGCTGCCTCCACAAAAGGCTGTTGGTGGTCTTTATATAAACTGCCTATTGAAAAGAGGACAGCTGACCTCCAATGGAGGATAATACATGGAGCTATAGCCACCAATATGAATCTGGTACACCTGGATCCTACTGCTGGAGAGGGGTGTCCAATATGCATCTGGTACACCTGGATCCTACTGTTGGAGAGGGGTGTCCAATATGCATCTGGTACATCTGGATCCTACTGTTGGATAGGGATGTCCAATATGCATCTGGTACACCTGGATCCTACTGTTGGGGAGGGGTGTCCAATATGCATCTGGTACACCTGGATCCTCCTGTTGGGGAGGGGCGTCCAATATGCATCTGGTACACCTGGATCCTACTGTTGGAGAGGGGTGTCCAATATGCATCTGGTACACCTGGATCCTACTGTTGGGGAGGGGTGTCCAATATGCATCTGGTACACCTGGATCCTCCTGTTGGGGAGGGGCGTCCAATATGCATCTGGTACACCTGGATCCTACTGTTGGAGAGGGGTGTCCAATATGCATCTGGTACACCTGGATCCTACTGTTGGAGAGGGATGTCCAATATGCATCTGGTACACCTGGATCCTACTGTTGTGTCCATTCTGTGCTGAGTCTGAAACTCTGGCACATCAATTTTTACAGTGTCCCAGGTTGGTCGGGATGATTGACCTGATCACTTTTGGTTCTCAGCTTTGGGAGAGGTTTTTTCTTCCCAACTGTTTATATTTAGGCCAAAGTCCAGGTTTAGTCGAAGGGGTGTAGTTCTCTTACTTAACTTTGTGTTAGGGGCAGTTAAATTAGCAATTTGGAAGACACAAAAGAACAGTATTTGGAGACAGGGGTCTGTGGATGTGGTGGGAATGGTGGAGGGGATGTTGGCAGTGAGACTGAGGGTTGAGTTTGCCTATTCCAAACTAGTTAATAACATTGGGCTGTTTATGAGCATATGGGATATTCTGAGGTTGCTATGTTTAGTTACTCTGGGGGAAGATTTGGTGTTGTTTTTAATTGGTGTTTAACCATGTTTTTGTTTGTTTGAGTGTTTATTGTGCTGTGGGATCCCAGACCCAATAACATTTTTTTATTTTTTATTCTCTCTCTCCCACTCTCTTTTCCCCTCTATTCCTTCTCTCACTCCCTACCCTGTCTCATCATGTATTCTCATCCCATCCTGCTCCCTCCATCCCTATACTGCATTAACCTTTCCATTCTGTAGAAGTCAGAATCCACCAGCAGATCTCTCTGAAGGCTTCTACTGCTGAGATACATTTTAGTGGCCTTCTAGGAACCTTTTAAACCCCTCCTCATAAGCCCCTCTACCTTCCATACCCTCCATCCACTCCAATAAGTCCATTACAAAGAGATGGGTAGATCACTGACAGAGTTGTGGCTCTCTGGGGGGTCCCAGCAGACAGCTTTACACATTGAGAGTGTTCACACATCACTGGCCAAACATGGTTCTGTGAGAGGGTAATGCTGGAGGTGATGGTCATTGCTAGTTGTTGGGGGGGGGGGGCTGAGTGGACTGAGTGCACTATGACCTCTGCTCAGAGTTGGTTGATTGACCGCACCGGTGCCCTTCGGCGTCCACTATGTAGGATTGCAACCCCCTCCCGCAACACTTACCCACACAGACATAACCCCTGGAGCCGGGCCAGGCCCACAGAACTCTCTGAACTGTCTGACTGGGGCTAAATCCAGAAAGTGCTGCTTATTAGATACCAGCTAAGAGCTGTCATTTGGCATCTCTTATCCTACTTGAAGAAAAGGTACATGCACAGTGTTGCAGCTGAAACAACCTAGACCACAGCCTCCAGTTGGAGGAGCAACAGCTGAATCCCATCCAACAAGCTGAGGAACTGGGAGTTCCTCTCTGTCTGCTGACATTGCTCAATATTGAGCACTGGGTTCCTTCTCAAGGGATTGTTTCTGGCATAACAACGTACTGTAAGCTTCCCCTCTTTAGCCTCTAGCCTCTTGGCAGTTCCGTGGTGCCCTGCTCTCCTCCTACAAGCCCTGACTTTGGACGCTAATCAAAGATTTGTTTGAGCAAAGATACTCCAACCTCAATCAATTAAGTCCAGAGGGGTCACTGGCTCCTGGAGAAAGTCTGAAATGATTTATACGTTGCAAAGGGCACTGCAGTATTAAGTAGTGACCTACTGCAGGAAGGAAGATGGAGCAAAGCTCATCCTGTTTTTTTACTGATGGTTCAAGGTTTCTGCTGTGTCTCTT
Organism: Oncorhynchus mykiss; assembly: GCF_057628025.1. Taxonomy (NCBI): domain Eukaryota; kingdom Metazoa; phylum Chordata; class Actinopteri; order Salmoniformes; family Salmonidae; genus Oncorhynchus; species Oncorhynchus mykiss. The sequence goes on from NC_143045.1 coordinate 19,727,566, forward strand.
CTTTTTCTGTTCCTCTCTGTGTCCTGCCTGCTGCTTGTCATGATTATTATTCCCCAGGTGTGGTTTCTCTCCTCTCTCTCTGACACTCCACAGGACCCTGGTCCCACAGCAGAATACACACTATCCTAATGATCCTGTTTTATTGTGCAGATGAAGGAAGCAGAAAACCGCTTTTGGTATCCACCGCCACGTTACACAAGTGGCACCGTGGCGTTGGTCAATTTCTAGATCCATTGGCCCCTCTGCCGGCTCTGTGGCTGCTGCCGTCTCTCTCTCTCTCTCTCTCCCTGGCCAACATCCAGTCTAACCTCCAGCACAGTAGATCACATCATCTGTCTCCACTTCCCTCCAGCCCTCAGCCAGCCCTCAGCCAGCCCCATTCAGCCAGCATCACAATGCACCCTCTCACTGTCTCTCCCTCTGAACAGTACAGTATAGAGAGTAATGTATATATGCATCCCTGATACAGCATATGAGAGTGCCGATTGCAAAGTGTCCAGGCCATCCATCAGAGAACGAGGCAGACATATTGGATGATTTATGCCTCCTCAGCCACAGGGCTGAGAGCAGCATTCTGACATCGCTAGACTACAACAGACACTAGACTACAACAGGCACTAGACTACAGGCACTAGACAACAACAGACACTAGACTACAACAGACACTAGACTACAGGCACTAGACAACAGGCACTAGACTACAGGCACTAGACTACAGGCACTAGACTACAGGCACTAGACAACAGGCACTAGACTACAACAGACACTAGACTACAACAGGCACTAGACTACAACAGGCACTAGACTACAGGCACTAGACAACAACAGACACTAGACTACAACAGACACTAGACTACAGGCACTAGACAACAGGCACTAGACTACAGGCACTACACTACAGGCACTAGACTACAGGCACTAGACAACAGGCACTAGACTACAACAGACACTAGACTGCAACAGGCCCTAGACTACAGGCACTAGACAACAGGCACTAGACTACAACAGACACTAGGCTACAACAGACACTAGACAACAACAGGCCCTAGACTACAGGCACTAGACAACAGGCACTAGACTACAACAGACACTAGACTACAACAGACACTAGACCGCAACAGGCCCTAGACTACAGGCACTAGACTACAGGCACTAGACTACAACAGACACTAGACTACAACAGACACTAGACTACAACAGACACTAGACTACAGGCACTAGACTACAACAGACACTAGACTACAACAGACACTAGACTACAACAGGCCCTAGACTACAGGCACTAGACTACAGGCACTAGACTACAACAGACACTAGACTACAACAGACACTAGACTGCAACAGGCCCTAGACTACAGGCACTAGACAACAGGCACTAGACTACAACAGACACTAGGCTACAACAGACACTAGACTGCAACAGGCACTAGACTACAGGCACTAGACAACAGGCACTAGACTACAACAGACACTAGACTACAACAGACACTAGACTACAACAGGCACTAGACTACAGGCACTAGACTACAACAGACACTAGACTACAACAGACACTAGACTACAACAGACACTAGACTACAACAGACACTAGACTACAACAGGCACTAGACTACAGGCACTAGACAACAACAGACACTAGACTGCAACAGGCCCTAGACTACAGGCACTAGACTACAACAGGCACTAGACAACAGGCACTAGACAACAACAGACACTAGACTACAACAGGCACTAGACTAAAACAGGCACTAGACTACAGGCACTAGACAACAACAGACACTAGACTGCAACAGGCCCTAGACTACAGGCACTAGACTACAACAGGCACTAGACAACAGGCACTAGACAACAACAGACACTAGACTACAACAGGCACTAGACTACAACAGGCACTAGACTACAACAGGCACTAGACTACAGGCACTAGACTAAAACAGACACTAGACTACAACAGGCACTAGACTACAGGCACTAGACTACAACAGACACTAGACTACAACAGACACTAGGCTACAACAGACACTAGACTACAACAGGCACTAGACTAAAACAGGCACTAGACTACAGGCACTAGACTAAAACAGACACTAGACTACAACAGACACTAGACTACAACAGGCACTAGATTACAGGCACTAGACTACAACAGACACTAGACTACAACAGACACTAGGCTACAACAGACACTAGGCTACAACAGACACTAGACTACAACAGGCACTAGACTAAAACAAGCACTAGACTACAGGCACTAGACTAAAACAGACACTAGACTACAACAGACACTAGACTACAACAGGCACTAGATTACAGGCACTAGACTACAACAGACACTAGACTACAACAGGCACTAGACTACAGGCACTAGACTACAACAGACACTAGACTACTACAGACACTAGGCTACAACAGACACTAGGCTACAACAGGCACTAGACTACAACAGGCACTAGACTACAACAGGCACTAGACTAAAACAGGCACTAGACTACAGGCACTAGACTAAAACAGACACTAGACTACAACAGGCACTAGACTACAACAGACACTAGGCTACAACAGACACTAGACTAAAACAGGCACTAGACTAAAACAGGCACTAGACTACAGGCACTAGACTAAAACAGACACTAGACTACAACAGACACTAGACTACAACAGACACTAGGCTACAACAGACACTAGACTACAACAGGCACTAGACTAAAACAGGCACTAGACTACAGGCACTAGACTAAAACAGACACTAGACTACAACAGGCACTAGACTACAGGCACTAGACTACAACAGACACTAGACTACAACAGGCACTAGACTAAAACAGGCACTAGACTACAGGCACTAGACTAAAACAGACACTAGACTACAACAGGCACTAGACTACAGGCACTAGACTACAACAGACACTAGACTACAACAGACACTAGGCTACAACAGACACTAGACTACAACAGGCACTAGATTACAGGCACTAGACTACAACAGACACTAGACTACAACAGACACTAGGCTACAACAGACACTAGACTACAACAGGCACTAGACTAAAACAGGCACTAGACTACAGGCACTAGACTAAAACAGACACTAGACTACAACAGACACTAGACTACAACAGGCACTAGACTACAGGCACTAGACTACAACAGACACTAGACTACTACAGACACTAGGCTACAACAGACACTAGACTACAACAGGCACTAGACTACAACAGGCACTAGACTACAACAGGCACTAGACTAAAACAGGCACTAGACTACAGGCACTAGACTAAAACAGACACTAGACTACAACAGGCACTAGACTACAGGCACTAGACTACAACAGACACTAGACTACAACAGACACTAGGCTACAACAGACACTAGACTACAACAGGCACTAGACTAAAACAGGCACTAGACGACAGGCACTAGACTAAAACAGACACTAGACTACAACAGGCACTAGACTACAGGCACTAGACTACAACAGACACTAGACTACAACAGACACTAGGCTACAACAGACACTAGACTACAACAGGCACTAGACTAAAACAGGCACTAGACTACAGGCACTAGACTAAAACAGACACTAGACTACAACAGACACTAGACTACAACAGGCACTAGACTACAGGCACTAGACTACAACAGACACTAGACTACAACAGACACTAGGCTACAACAGACACTAGACTACAACAGGCACTAGACTACAACAGGCACTAGACTACAACAGGCACTTGACTACAACGGGCACTTGACTACAACGGGCACTACATTACAACGGGCACCACATTACAACGGGTACCACATTACAACAGGCACCATATTATAATGGGCACTACATTACAACGGGCACCACATTACAATGGGCACCACATTACAACGGGCACCATATTACAATGGGCACTACATTACAATGGGCACTACATTACAACGGGCACCACATTACAACGGGCACCATATTACAACGGGCACCATATTACAACGGGCACCACATTACAACGGGCACCATATTACAATGGGCACTACATTACAACGGGCACCATATTACAACGGGCACCACATTACAATGGGCACCACATTACAACGGGAACCATATTACAATGGGCACTACATTACAACGGGCACCATATTACAATGGGCACCACATTACAATGGGCACTACATTACAACGGGCACCATATTACAATGGGCACTACATTACAACGGGCACCACATTACAATGGGCACCACATTACAACGGGCACCATATTACAATGGGCAGTACATTACAACGGGCACCATATTACAACGGGCACCATATTACAACGGGCACCATATTACAACGGGCACCACATTACTACAGGCACCACATTACAACGGGCACCATATTACAACAGGCACCATATTACAACGGGCACCATATTACAACGGGCACCACATTACAACGGGCACCATATTACAATGGGCACTACATTACAACGGGCACCATATTACAACAGGCACCATATTACAACGGGCACCACATTACTACAGGCACCACATTACAACGGGCACCATATTACAACTGGCACCATATTACAACGGGCACCATATTACAACGGGTACCACATTACTACAGGCGGTACATTACTACATTACTACAGGCACTACATTACTACAGGCACGACATTGCAACAGACACTACATTACAACAGGCACTACATTACTAGAGGCACTACATTACTACAGGCACGACATTACAGCGGGCACTACATTACAACAGGCACTACATTACTAGAGGCACGACATTACTACATTACTACAGGCACTCCATTACAACGGACACTACATTACAACAGACACTACAGTACAACGGACACTACATTACAACGGACACTACATTACAACGGGCACTACATTACTACAGGCACTCCATTACAACGGGCACTACATTACTAGAGGCACTACATTACTACAGGCACTACATTACAACAGACACTACATTACAACGGGCACTACAGTACAACAGGCACTACAGTACAAAGGACACTACATTACAACGGGCACTACATTACTACAGGTACTCCATTACAACGGGCACTACATTACTACAGGCACTCCATTACAACGGACACTACAGTACAACGGACACTACATTACAACGGGCACTACATTACTAGAGGCACTACATTACTGCAGGCACTACATTACAACAGACACTACATTACAACAGGCACTACATTACAACAGGCACTACATTACAACGGGCACAACATTACAACAGACATGACATTACGACAGACACTACATTACAACAGGCACTAAATTACAACATACACTACATTACCACAGGCACTACATTACTAGAGCCACTACATTACTAGAGGCACTACATTATTACAGGCACTACGTTATTACAGGCACTACATTACTACAGGCACTACATTACAACGGGCACTACATTACAACAGACATGACATTACTACAGACACTACATTACAACAGATATGACATTACTACAGACACTACATTACAACAGGCACTAAATTACTACAGGTGCTACATTACAACAGGCACTACATTACTACAGGCACTACATTACTACATTACTACATTACTACAGACACTACATTACAACAGACACTACATTACTACAGGTACTACATTACAACAGACACTACATTACTACAGGTACTACATTACAACAGACACTACATTGCTACAGGCACTACATTATTACAGGCCCGACATTACTACAGGCACTACATTACAACAGGCACTACATTACAACAGGCATTACATTACAACAGGCATGACATTACTAGAGGCACTAAATGACTAGAAGCACTCCATTACTAGAGGCACTACATTATTACAGGCGCTACATTACTACAGGCACTACATTATAACAGACAATACATTATTACATTACTACAGGCACTACATTACAACAGGCACTACATTACAACATACACTACATTACTACAGGCACTACATTACTACAGGCACTACATTACAACAGACACTACATTACTACAGGCACTACATTACTAGAGGCACTACATTACTACAGGCACTGCATTACTACAGGCACTACATTACTACATTACAACAGGCACTACATTGCAACAGACACTACATTGCTACATTACTACAGGCACTACATTACTAGAGGCACTACATTACTACAGGCACTACATTACTACAGGCACAACATTACAACAGACACTACATTACAACAGGCACTACATTACTACAGGCACTACATTACAACAGGCACTACATTACTACTAGAGGCACTACATTACTAGAGGCACTACATTACTACAGGCACTACATTACTACATTACTACAGGCGCTACATTACTACATTATTAGAGGCACTACATTACTACATTACTACATGCACTACATTACTACAGGCACTACATTACTACAGGCACTACATTACTACATTACTAGAGGCGCTACATTACAACAGGCACTACATTACAACATTAGTAGAGGCGCTACATTACAACAGGCACTACATTACAACAGGCACTACATTACTACAGGCACTACATTACTACATGCACTACATTACTACAGGCACTACATTACTAGAGGCACTACATTACTGCATTACTAGAGGCACTACATTACTACATTACTAGAGGCACTGCATTACTACATTACTAGAGGCACTACATTACTACATTACTAGAGGCACTACATTACTACATTACTAGAGGCACTACATTACTACATGCACTACATTACTACAGGCACTACATTACTACAGGCACTACATTACTACATTACTAGAGGTGCTACATTACAACAGGAACTAACATCTGATTATTGAGCACCAGGCCTCATCATACAGGCCTCATACAGGCCTCATCTCTTCTATCCAATCAGCTGGAGTGCATGTGTGTGTGTTGATGTGCTGCTTCCCTGCTCTCCTGATTGCCCAGTGTGTCTGGGTCAATGACAACACTGACGCTGGTAATACTGATTAATTACACTCCTCTCCCACCTGGCTTTGTCATGCTTGACATTTCACAAGGCAACGGCTTCAGTTTGTGTGTGTGTGCCAGTGTGTGTGTGTTTGTGTGTCTCGTGCGTGCATGTTTGTGTGTGCCTGTCTGTGCGTGTGTGTCCCGTGTGTGTGTGTACCTGTGTGTGTGTCTCGTGCGTGTGTGTGTGCATGTGTGTGATCCTGGCTTCCCACCCAAGGCTCCATTACATGAATGACAACTTCAATACACAGCATTCTGCTCATCTCCTCTGCTCTGTTCCTGCTGCTCTCTAATCTAACCATAATCATTCTCTCATAATGCAGACGGCACTAATCTAACCATAATCATTCTCTCATAATGCAGACGTCACTAATCTAACCATAATCATTCTTTCATAACGCAGACGTCACTAATCTAACCATAATCATTCTCTCATAATGCAGACGTCACTAATCTAACCATAATCATTCTCTCAT
>NC_143045.1:19740000-19745000 GCF_057628025.1 Oncorhynchus mykiss
TGCCCAGGCTCTGCCTAGGCTCTTCCCAGGCTCTTGGGCTGTCTGGAACTAGCAGGTTCCCACGGCATAGTCAAGTCTGCACAGTAAAGTATGTAGAGTTAGAGCAGTGATATCAGACCAGAAGCCCAGTTCTCTATTTCTCTGGCCTTCTGGCTGCATTTAGACAGGCAGACCAATTCTGATCGTTTTCCAATAATTGGTCTTTTAACAATTCAGATCAGCTTTGAAGATGTGATTGGTCAAAAGACCAATTAGTGGAAAAAATATCAGAATTAGGCTGCCTGTCTAAACTTAGTGTCCCAGGCCCTTAATCCGGCCTAAAATCCCATCAGCCCCTGGGGCATGGGTGAGGCCCAACAGGCCAGCTCTCACCTCCAGATGCTAGAATACTCACGAGACTCACCAGGCCAGATCTACTAAGCTTTGGCACCTGTGTAAAGTTTGCACCTGTTATTAAGAAGGGAATAGGGAAGACAACGTTAACATATGCTTGTATAATGCACATGTTGTTCCCAATAACAGGTGTAGCCTAGATTTTGCACTTCTCCAAATGCTAAGTCAGTCAGCCCCCCTCCCTTATTCTAGCAGCCCTGAGCCCCTGCCAGGTATCTTCCTTTAACCCATCATTACTGGATCAAACTAGCAGCCCTGAGCCCCTGCCAGGTATCCTCCTCTAACCCATCATTACTGGATCAAACTAGCAGCCCTGAGCCCCTGCCAGGTATCTTCCTCTAACCCATCATTACTGGATCAAACTAGCAGCCCTGAGCCCCTGCCAGGTATCCTCCTCTAACCCATCATTACTGGATCAAACTAGCAGCCCTGAGCCCCTGCCAGGTATCCTCCTCTAACCCATCATTACTGGATCAAACTAGCAGCCCTGAGCCCCTGCCAGGTATCCTCCTCTAACCCATCATTACTGGATCAAACTAGCAGCACTTCATGCTGTTTTTCTCCCAACAAAAACAAATCAAATCAAAATATTTAATCTAGGCCGTGCAATGTGTGAATGTATCCTATCTCTTCTTTTGGAAAACACACACACAGTGCTGTAGCGACTCTAGCATCTGTTTGTTTTAGAAGACATTCACCCTCATCCTCCTCTCCTTCCCCCTTCCTCTCCTCCCTCCATATTCTCTCTCCATCAAACATCCCCGTCCATCCTCCCCTCCATCCCTTCGCCCCTAGCTGGAACAATATGGAACAGGGGTGTGTAGACAGAATAGCTTGTGCTACCAATTAAACGAGCGCTGCTTCGCCTTGAAGAACTGCTTGCCACAAGACAAAGCACTGTGTTTGTAATCTAGTCTAGTGATTCCTTGCCGGCCCAAACTCATCAATCCTGCCTGGCTGCAGCAGGGAGGGGGGTTACCATGGACAGTGCCCACCCCATAGCAGTGTACATGAACCATCCCACAGCTCCACATGGCCACGTTGGGACTCATACCCTGGGCACAAGGTCCTCCTGTATGTACCCCCTTTACCCCTCACCTGTCCCAAATTAAACACAGTTCCCTACATCCTGCATTACTTTTGACCAAAGCCAGGGCCCTGGTCTAAAGTAGTGTACTATATAGGGAATATAGCCCTGGTCGACACAGGGGTAGCTAGACATCAGTCATGGAGACCCAGCTGCTGTACTTAGAGTCATACCCATCCTGTGAGCCACTGAGAATATATTTATAGTACCAGGGATATGGGCCATTTCATGGTACCTTACAGGCAAACTACTGCATGTGCATTCAGCCCACAGCCAGTAAACATAGACTTCTAGGATACCTTGCAAGATGTGGAGCAGAAAATAGGACTGGTTATTTAGGATTTAATGACCCGCACACTAAGTCATTGCTATGTCATCTGTGTATCATGCTATATGATACAATATCATTTTTTCCATCTGTTTTGAGCTGTAAGCTATTGTTTACCCAATTGAGATCATCCATCTTTGACTGAACAGCTCAGAGCTGTGTAGCATCAGAGACCTGTAGAGATCTGATAGGACAGAGCCGTGTAGAATTAGAGACCTGTAGAGATCTGATAGGACAGAGCAGTGTAGAATTAGAGACCAGTAGAGATCTGATAGAACAGAGCAGTGTAGAATTAGAGACCTGTAGAGATCTGATAGGACAGAGCCGTGTAGAATTAGAGACCTGTAGAGATCTGATAGGACAGAGCAGTGTAGAATTAGAGACCTGTAGAGATCTGATAGAACAGAGCAGTGTAGAATTAGAGACCTGTAGAGATCTGATAGGACAGAGCAGTGTCGAATTAGAGACCAGTAGAGATCCGATAGGACAGAGCAGTGTAGAATTAGAGACCTGTAGAGATCTGATAGAAGAGATAGACCAGCGTAGCCAGTCAGTACAGTGCAGGCCTATTGGTCAGGCTGTTAGTGTGGCTCCCCTCAGATCAGACCTCCTCCTCTCCTCTCTTTTCCTCTCCTCCTACACTCTCCTCCAGTCATTTTTCAATTTCTCATCCTCCTGGAGTAGGCTGAATATTTCTCTCATCCTCCTGGAGGGGCTAGATATTTCTCTCATCCTCATGGAGTAGACTGAAAATGTCTCTCATCCTCCTGGAGTAGACTGAATATTTCTCTCATCTTCTTGGAGTAGGCTGGATATTTCTCTCATCCTCCTTGAGGAGGCTGGATATTTCTCTCATCCTCCTGGAGGGGACTGAATATTTCTCTCATCCTCCTGGAGTAGGCTGGATATTTATCTCATCCTCCTGGAGGGGCTGAATATTTCTCTCATCCTCCTGGAGTAGACTGAATATTTCTCTCATCCTCCTGGAGGAGACTGAATATTTCTCTCATCCTCCTGGAGGGGATAGATATTTCTCTCATCCTCCTGGAGTAGGCTGGATATTTCTCTCATCCTCTTGGAGTAGGCTGAATATCTCTCTCATCCTCCTGGAGGGGATGGATATTTCTCTCATCCTCCTGGAGTAGACTGAATATTTCTCTAATTCTCCTGGAGTAGGCTGGATATTTCTTTCATCTTCCTGGAGTAGGCTGAATTTTTCTCTCATCCTCCTGGGGGGGCTGAATATTGCTCTCATCCTCCTGGAGTAGGCTGGATATTTCTCTCATCCTCCCGGAGGAGATGAATATTTCTCTCGACCTCCTGGAGTAGGCTGAATATTTCTCTCATCCTCCTGGAGTAGGCTGGATATTTCTCTCATCCTCCTGGAGGGGCTGAATATTTCTCTCATCCTCCTGGAGGGGCTGGATATTTTTCTCATCTTCCTGGAGGGGCTTGATATTTCTCTCATCCTCCTGGAGGGGCTGGAAATTTCTCTCATCCTCCTGGAGTAGACTGAATATTTCTCTCATCCTCCTGGAGGGGCTGAATATTTATCTCATCCTCCTGGAGGGACTGGATATTTCTCTCATCCTCCTGGAGGGGCTGGATATTTCTCTCATCCTCCTGGAGGGGCTGGATATTTCTCTCATCCTCCTGGAGTAGACTGAATATTTCTCTATTCCTCCTGGAGTAGGCTGGGTATTTCTCTCATCCTCCTGGAGTAGGCTGGATATTTCTCTCATCCTCCTGGAGGGGCTGAATATTTCTCTCATCCTCCTGGAGTAGGCTGGATATTTATCTCATCCTCCTGGAGGGGCTGAATATTTCTCTCATCCTCCTGGAGTAGACTGAATATTTCTCTCATCCTCCTGGAGGAGACTGAATATTTCTCTCATCCTCCTGGAGGAGACTGAATATTTCTCTCATCCTCCTGGAGGGGCTGAATATTTCTCTCATCCTCCTGGAGTAGACTGAATATTTCTCTCATCCTCCTGGAGAAGACTGAATATTTCTCTCATCCTCCTGGAGGGGCTAGATATTTCTCTCATCCTCCTGGAGTAGACTGGATATTTCTCTCATCCTCCTGGAGTAGGCTGGATATTTCTCTCATCCTTTTGGAATAGGCTGAATATCTCTCTCATCCTCCTGGAGGGGCTGAATATTTCTCTCATCCTCCTGGAGTAGACTGAATATTTCTCTCATCCTCCTGGAGGGGATGAATATTTATCTCATCCTCCTGGAGGGACTGGATATTTCTCTCATCCTCCTGGAGGGGCTGGATATTTCTCTCATCCTCCTGGAGGGGCTGGATATTTCTCTCATCCTCCTGGAGTAGACTGAATATTTCTCTAATCCTCCTGGAGTAGGCTGGGTATTTCTCTCATCCTCCTGGAGTAGGCTGGATATTTCTCTCATCCTCCTGGAGGGGCTGAATATTTCTCTCATCCTCCTGGAGTAGGCTGGATATTTATCTCATCCTCCTGGAGGGGCTGAATATTTCTCTCATCCTCCTGGAGTAGACTGAATATTTCTCTCATCCTCCTGGAGGAGACTGAATATTTCTCTCATCCTCCTGGAGGAGACTGAATATTTCTCTCATCCTCCTGGAGGGGCTGAATATTTCTCTCATCCTCCTGGAGTAGACTGAATATTTCTCTCATCCTCCTGGAGGAGACTGAATATTTCTCTCATCCTCCTGGAGGGGCTAGATATTTCTCTCATCCTCCTGGAGTAGACTGGATATTTCTCTCATCCTCCTGGAGTAGGCTGGATATTTCTCTCATCCTTTTGGAATAGGCTGAATATCTCTCTCATCCTCCTGGAGGGGCTGAATATTTCTCTCATCCTCCTGGAGTAGACTGAATATTTCTCTCATCCTCCTGGAAGAGACTGAATATTTCTCTCATCCTCCTGGAGGGGCTAGATATTTCTCTCATCCTCCTGGAGTAGACTGGATATTTCTCTCATCCTCCTGGAGTAGGCTGGATATTTCTCTCATCCTTTTGGAATAGGCTGAATATCTCTCTCATCCTCCTGGAGGGACTGGATATTTCTCTCATCCTCCTGGAGTAGACTGAATATTTCTCTAATCCTCCTGGAGTAGGCTGGATATTTCTCTCATCTTCCTGGAGTAGGCTGAATTTTTCTCTCATCCTCCTGGGGGGGCTGAATATTGCTCTCATCCTCCTGGAG
>NC_143045.1:19750000-19780000 GCF_057628025.1 Oncorhynchus mykiss
AGCAGCACACTGCCAAAAGGCTTCTGGCTTTCGCCACAGACAATTGAATACTTACAAATACTATTCTGAGAAATGTTCTTAGAAGCCAACAACAACATTACCACATTTGACATGTACCTGTATACCAACAAAATACTACATGTATAACACACATCAAATGTGTTATGCCATGTACCACACATAATATTATGTTATTTAACATTACTTTGTCAACTACAAACATAACTTCTCTTGAGCCTACATCTGATTCCATCACGACACAATGTTACTACATCTACAATTCCCTTATGATGTTGATAAGGTCACTGCATCCCTCATTGTGTGGGCTGAGTACATGATGGCTTTGTGTATGAGTGTGTCTGTGTGAGTGAGCGAGCGAGAGAGTGAGATGTGTGTGAGGCTGGATAGAGCTACCATAAGGTTTATGTGTGAGTAGGTCAGGTGGTAGAGTGAGATGTGTGTGAGATATGTGTGAGGCTGGATAGAGCTACCATAAGGTTTATGTGTGAGTAGGTCAGGTGGTAGAGTGAGAGGTGTCAGTGTGTGTTAGGAAAGGTGTGAGAGAACCTGGAGGGTTAAAGTTGACAATCGTGTAATGCGAGTTCCTACTTCAAGCTAGCCATGACTATTGGCTGAGATAATGGAGGGGTTGGCCATGTTGACGGTTGACCATGGCTATTGGCTGAGATAATGGAGGGGTTGGCCATGTTGATGGTTGGCCATGCGTTTACATGTGAATTCTTAAGAGATGGATGGGTCTATATTTTAAGAGGGTGTGAACAATGCTGAATGGGCGTAAACAAAGAAGAGCTCTCTCGCACTAAACTTTTGTAAAAAAATATATATAAAAAAAAAACATTTAGGATTTTTCGACACAAGCCTGAGTTAGGACGGGCAGTCACATATTTGAGTGTAAGTGAGTGGGCTGTAATTAGTAGTACAATGTGTGAGATATGTAGGGTATTCAATATATGCAGTAGGTATGTAGTATAGGCTACATTGCATACTTGTGAGGTGTTGGTAGGAGTACACTATGTGAGACATGCTGAAAATTTGACATGTATCTTAGGCATGTACTGTACAGTCGTGAGTGAATGAGGTATTGGTGTTCTAGGCTAAATATGAGAGGTATGCATACAGAGAGAGTGGGGGAAAGAGAGAGAGAGAGAGAGAGAGAGAGAGAGAGAGAGAGAGAGAGAGAGAGAGAGAGAGAGAGAGAGAGAGAGAGAGAGAGAGAGAGAGAGAGAGAGAGAGAGAGAGAGAGAGAGAGAGAGAGAGAGAGAGAGAGAGAGAGAGAGTGAAAATGGGGGAATGCCATGCTTTTTCAATTTCAGTCATGGGGAGGGTTTAGTATTGTTTAAATCTAGTCCAGGGGAGGGTCATGTATTGTGTAATTGATGTTTTAGAATTAGTTGCTTATTAGGTTATATATCGATGTGTGCCCGATGCTGCCCCTCATCTCTGATTCTCCGCTGAGCACGCAATATCAAGTGCGCCTATAGGCTATTTAGTGTGGTCTCAATCAAATGAACTATAAGCCATGAAGTGCATGCTCGGAGAAGCACAGAGCATAATAAGAAAGCTTCTGGGATGGTGTAAATACATATAGGCTGCATTACACACTGGATATTGGATATCCCAACCCTGAGCCCTGGCCTGCTCTGCTTTTGCTGATCAAAACATTTTTTGTGTGCTGCCTAACCAATGGCTGTGCTGTGTGGGGCTACGGTGGCAGTTCAGGAAGACAGTCAAAGGCTTCTTCCCAAAATCATTTTTGATTAGGCCTAGTCCAAAAAAGTCACTATCTTGCCCGTGGACTAGCCTATAGCCTATGTTCTTTTCAGTTTGAGAAGGAGAGCGTGAAGATGAGGAGGACCAGAGGTCAACTTTGATAGCTTTCTACTACTATAATAGATTTGATTAAAAACAAGATGTTTCTTGCCCAGGGTGTATTTATCAGAGTTACTGACCAAATTCGAGTAACTTACATTGTGGTGCTGAAACAGCATCCGCGGCACAATCAATCGGAAATGGACAACTCATTGTGCTGAAAGCAGGCAAATTGAAGTAGGCATTATTCATTTAAAGCATCTTCATTCTAATTACTAACAACAAGAGGGCTTTGTGTTGGAGACTGTTTCTTCCTATTGAAGAAACAATAGGTAGACCTGCCTGTTTGGCACACAGAATTAGACCATAGGCTGCCATATTCATAGACTTGTCGGTCAATTCCACCACCCGCCATGCACTCTTTAAATAACCTACCTCCATGTCAGTGAAGGGCTGTTAAGTTAAAAACAAGGCTTGAATTGAGGGGGTATGAGAGGGTATGCCATGGGCCTACCTTTTATTAAAGAAAGTTGTAAAAAGCATAGGCCTACCTACTTAAGATTTTGACAAATAAAAGGGATCCGATTATACAAAATGATCTATAGCAGTGCTTTGGTCCGCGAGGCTTGGTGTTAGAAACAAGCTGTAAAATACCCAGGAAAGACGTGACTTCAATGCATATGGGGATATCACTGTTTGATTTCTTTGACATTGAGGCTGAGCTACGACCTTCTATAGCTGAGGGAAAAATGTACTTTGCTTAGGAAGTAATCTAATTCTGTCACTATCAATTGATGAAGCTCATCACTTTCTTTACAATAGAAGAAGACGTTTAAACCCAGACAGCATTTCTGTCTCCCAAGGTGCGTAGCGGTCTAAGGCACCGCATCTCAGTGCAAGAGGCATCACTACAGTCTCCTGTTCGAATCCAGGCTGTGTCACATCCGGCCGTGATTGGGTGTCCCATAGGGTGGCGCACAATTGGCCCAGCGTCATCCGGGTTTGGCCGGGTAGGCCACCATTGTAAATAAGAATTTGTTCTAAACTGACTTGCCTAGTTAAAGTATAAATACATTTAATTACATTTTGGGAAACACTGACCTTCTCTCATTGGGGTCGGTCATGGATGAAGACTAGCCAGCAGTTAAAGCTTACATTCTTCTGTGTCGTTAGGACTACTCTGTCTGGGGTGGAATGGTAGGACCACTCTGTCTGGGGTGGAATGGTAGGATTACTCTGTCTGGGATGGAATGGTAGGACTACTCTGTCTGGGGTGGAATGGTAGGACTACTCTGTCTGGGATGGAATGGTAGGACTACTCTGTCTGGGGTGGAATGGTAGGACTACTCTGTCTAGGGTGGAATGGTATGATAACTCTGTCTGGGGTGGAATGGTAGAACTACTCTGTCTGGGGTGGAATGGTATGATAACTCTGTCTGGGGTGGAATGGTAGGACTACTCTGTCTGGGGTGGAAAGGCAGGACTACTCTGTCTGGGGTGGAATGGTAGGACTACTCTGTTTGGGGTGGAATGGTAGGACTACTATGTCTGGGGTGGAAAGGTAGGACTACTCTGTCTGGGGTGGAAAGGTAGGACTACTCTGTCTGGGGTGGAATGGTAGGCTTAACTTTTGAAAGTAACATGCTCAGATTCCTAATTGCTTCTCAGAATTAATTATTTGCAAACAGGTACAGTTTGGTTGCAACAAGACACTGATTTGGCGAAATATTTGGAGAAATAAGATGAACACATAGGCCTATCTCTCTGTCCATTCTTAGCCTGTAATTTCTAATTTGTGTGGTATTAAAAAATATTCTGCTAATGTGTAAAATTATGTAGAATTACATGAAGTGTTTATAAAGGCAATTTTTTTTCTCTGACCTACAAATACGATGATAGATTCATGCAAGGCTTTTACTATAAATTAGATCTTTCCATCCTTATCTTGTCCACAGTGTTCTGTGAACCCACAACCTTCTAGCCAGCAGCCCTGTGCACTATAAAAATTCCTGCACTGCCATGTAAAGCAACACTTACAAGACTTAGAACAACATCTAAAACTGCATGTCTAAGGCTCTGATCTGTCCATGAACTGAGGGTAAACGGTAGACACATTCTCTGCTAACCACTTTGTTTTAATTCTTATTTTGGGTAGAGGGGAGGGCAACTTTTTTTCTTCTTCAAGCGTTCATGGAGGGTTTAGTTTAAATATATTTTGCTGAAGGGAGGGTCGTCGTTCTCATTTCAGAGAGGTCTGATTTTCTCCATGTAACCGTTATTATAAATAACATTCACTCCCTTAAGAGATAGAGGGAGGGCTAGCAGACAGACAGGGTTAGATAGCTAGCAGACAGACAGAGTTAGATAGCTAGCAGACAGACAGAGTTAGATAGCTAGCAGACATACAGGGTTAGATAGCTAGCAGACAGACAGGGTTAGATAGCTAGCAGACAGACAGGGTTAGATAGCTAGCAGACAGACAGGGTTAGATAGATAGCAGACCGACAGGGTTAGATAGCTAGCAGACAGACAGGGTTAGATAGCTAGCAGACAGACAGAGTTAGATAGCTAGCAGACAGACAGGGTTAGATAGCTAGCAGACAGACAGAGTTAGATAGCTAGCAGACAGACAGAGTTAGATAGCTAGCAGACAGACAGGGTTAGATAGCTAGCAGACAGACAGGGTTAGATAGCTAGCAGACAGACAGGGTTAGATAGCTAGCAGACATACAGGGTTAGATAGCTAGCAGACAGACAGAGTTAGATAGCTAGCAGACAGACAGGGTTAGATAGCTAGCAGACAGACAGAGTTAGATAGCTAGCAGACATACAGGGTTAGATAGCTAGCAGACAGACAGGGTTAGATAGCTAGCAGTCAGACAGAGTTAGATAGCTAGCAGACAGACAGGGTTAGATAGCTAGCAGACAGATAGGGTTAGATAGCTAGCAAACAGACATAGTTAGATAGCAAGCAGACAGACAGAGTTAGAGTTAGATAGCAAGCAGACAGACAGAGTTAGAGTTAGATGGCAAGCAGACAGACAGAGTTAGAGTTAGATAGCTAGCAGACAGACAGAGTTAGATAGCTAGAAGACAGACAGAGTTAGAGTTAGATAGCAAGCAGACAGACAGAGTTAGAGTTAGATAGCTAGCAGACAGACAGAGTTAGATAGCTAGCAGACAGACAGAGTTAGAGTTAGATAGCAAGCAGACAGACAGAGTTAGAGTTTGATAGCAAGCAGACAGACAGAGTTGGAGTTAGAAAGCAAGCAGACAGACAGAGTTAGAGTTAGATAGCAAGCAGACAGACAGAGTTAGAGTTCGATAGCAAGCAGACAGACAGAGTTGGCGCTGACAGATGTGTGGTAGCAGGGTAGCAGCAGGACCACAGGTGCAGCAGGCCATTTTAACAACCAGGGGGAGGCCATGTGGACTAAACTCCCTCATCTGTTGCCATCACACTGATGATAAGTCCATTTTGGGGTCAGTTCGGCTCTGTTTCCTCTCCCTGCAGGATCAGTTACACTCCGCTCTGGCCAGATGGAATCCTGGGAGCGCTGGTATGTGACTTTGGCACTGACCTGTAGGAAATGGCCCTGCAGCACAGTGAGCTGAACAGTGCTGCTGACTGGCGCTGCAGAGGGAGAAAGGAAGCACTGGTACTGTCACGGCAGGTACTGTCACGGCATGTACCGTCACGGCAGGTACCGTCACGGCATGTACCGTCACGCCAGGTACCGTCACGCCAGGTACCGTCACGCCAGGTACCGTCACGGCAGGTACCGTCACGGCAGGTAACGTCACGCCAGGTACCGTCACGGCAGGTACCGTCACGCCAGGTACCGTCACGGCAGGTAACGTCACGCCAGGTAACGTCACGCCAGGTACCGTCACGGCAGGTACCGTCACGCCAGGTACCGTCACGCCAGGTACCGTCACGGCAGGTACCGTCACGCCAGGTACCGTCACGGCAGGTAACGTCACGCCAGGTACCGTCACGCCAGGTACCGTCACGGCAGGTAATGTCACGGCAGGTAACGTCACGACAGGTACTGTCACGGCAGGTACCGTCACGGCAGGTAACGTCACGGCAGGTACCGTCACGACAGGTACCGTCACGCCAGGTACCGTCACGGCAGGTACCGTCACGGCAGGTACCGTCACGGCATGTACCGTCACGCCAGGTACCGTCACGGCAGGTAACGTCACGGCAGGTACCGTCACGACAGGTACCGTCACGCCAGGTAACGTCACGCCAGGTACCGTCACGGCAGGTACCGTCACGCCAGGTACCGTCACGGCAGGTACCGTCACGACAGGTACCGTCACGACAGGTAACGTCACGGCAGGTAACGTCACGGCAGGTAACGTCACGGCAGGTAATGTCACGACAGGTAACGTCACGGCAGGTAACGTCACAACAGGTAACGTCACGGCAGGTACCGTCACGCCAGGTACCGTCACGGCAGGTACCGTCACGACAGGTACCGTCACGACAGGTACCGTCACGACAGGTAACGTCACGCCAGGTACCGTCACGGCAGGTACCGTCACGACAGGTACCGTCACGACAGGTAACGTCACGGCAGGTAACGTCACGGCAGGTAATGTCACGACAGGTAACGTCACGGCAGGTAACGTCACGGCAGGTACCGTCACGACAGGTACCGTCACGGCAGGGAACACAGGCACAGAGTTAAAATAGAGCTCCTATGTGATGTCACAACTAGATGATTGGCAACAGATAGTGTCATAGGAGGTGGTATACAGTCTCATACAAGAGCAGAATGGCTACTAGTTGATTAGTGTTATCTGGTACCATTGTAGGAAGTGGTACAGGCAACTACATAGTCATATAGAAGACATAGCAACATAGCTCTACTGGATGACTGGCATTAAGTGGTGTGTGTGGAAGCATCCCTGAACCCAGGCATGGTTGAAGTGCATATCCGGATGGGCTTTCTCAGACTGTCAGTGTGCCGACCTCTCTGCAGACCCAGAAAGTAATTACATTGGGAATGGAAAATCTGTGTCACACACTGAGTCACACGGACTCAAGTCTGAAATGTGTAATCAACCTGGATTTCCCATTAGATACAGACAAGGCTTTTGTTGTGTCTACCTCCTCCGCTGCCACCACTAAGCACCTATGAAGAGGCAGCTGGGCAGAGCAGAGGCAGCTGAGCTATCATTAGACATGTTGTTGTTACGCTGCTTCTGCTTGTTTGTCTTGCTCTGACTCTTGTTTTAAAGAGTGGTCACCAGCCGTAAGACACTGTACTTTCTCTCATTTTACCAGATCGGGTCACAGTGACAATTGCAGGATCAGTGGTGGGGTTTGAAAGTGGGTGAAAATGACAGAGGATATGACTGTGAGTGTGTGGGAATATGACAGAGGACATGACTGTGGGTGTGTGGGAATAGGACAGAGGACATGACTGTGGGTGTGTGGGAATATGACATAGGATATGACTGTGGGTGTGTGGGAAAATGACAGAGGATATGACTGTGGGTGTGTGGGAATATGACATAGGACATGACTGTGGGTGTGTGGGAATATGACATAGGATATGACTGTGGGTGTGTGGGAATATGACAGAGGATATGACTGTGGGTGTGTGGGAAAATGACAGAGGATATGACTGTGGGTGTGTGGGAATAGGACAGAGGACATGACTGTGGGTGTGTGGGAATATGACATAGGATATGACTGTGGGTGTGTGGGAAAATGACAGAGGATATGACTGTGGGTGTGTGGGAATATGACATAGGACATGACTGTGGGTGTGTGGGAATATGACATAGGATATGACTGTGGGTGTGTGGGAATATGACAGAGGATATGACTGTGGGTGTGTGGGAATATGACATAGGACATGACTGTGGGTGTGTGGGAATATGACAGAGGATATGACTGTGGGTGTGTGGGAATAGGACAGAGGACATGACTGTGGGTGTGTGGGAATATGACAGAGGATATGACTGTGGGTGTGTGGGAAAATGACAGAGGATATGACTGTGGGTGTGTGGGAATAGGACAGAGGACATGACTGTGGGTGTGTGGGAATATGACAGAGGATATGACTGTGAGTGTGTGGGAATATGACAGAGGATATGACTGTGGGTGTGTGGGAATATGACAGAGGATATGACTGTGGGTGTGTGGGAATATGACAGAGGATATGACTGTGGGTGTGTGGGAATATGACAGAGGATATGACTGTGGGTGTGTGGGAATATGACAGAGGACATGACTGTGGGTGTGTGGGAATATGACAGAGGACATGACTGTGGGTGTGTGGGAATATGACAGAGGATATGACTGTGGGTGTGTGGGAATATGACAGAGGATATGACTGTGGGTGTGTGGGAATATGACAGAGGACATGACTGTGGGTGTGTGGGAAAATGACAGAGGATATGATGTGGGTGTGTGGGAATATGACAGAGGATATGACTGTGGGTGTGTGGGAATATGACCGAGGACATGACTGTGGGTGTGTGGGAATATGACAGAGGATATGACTGTGGGTGTGTGGGAATATGACAGAGGATATGACTGTGGGTGTGTGGGAATATGACAGAGGACATGACTGTGGGTGTGTGGGAATATGACAGAGGACATGACTGTGGGTGTGTGGGAATATGACAGAGGATATGACTGCGGGTGTGTGACTATGACAGGTCTCTGTCCCCTGCCTGTGACAATAGATAACATGTTCTTGGTCCGGTGGTAGTGTGATCACCACATGTCCTGTCTGTCCCCCTAATCTCTCAGCATGCCTCAGTCCGGTCTGTCCGGTTTGGCTCCCAAATGGCACCCCTATTCCCTTTATAGTGCACTACTTTTGGCCAGTGCCTATTCAGCTCTTGTCAAAATGAGTGCACTATTTAAGGAATAGGGTGCCATTTGGGACACATTGCTGTCCTGCCAGCCCAGGTCGTGGAGCTGCGGCTCTGCTAGTTTGTTATTTACCACCCAGGTCTAATTAGGAACAAAATGTCATGTACCTTCTCACACTGCACACATACTGAGCCCTGAGTCTTACAGCAAATTAGCATTAGTGATTACAGATACATCCATGTCCTCGTTAGAAAACTGAAATGATGTGAATAAAATAACACTCACGTGGACTTGTATCAGCATCGATTTCAATGACATTACTATTGGCAAATGAATAGGTTGAGATGTACGAGCAGTTTATCATAATAGTTTATCAACGCTGAACATAGGTTTATTAATACAGTCTGACACGGCATCAAGGATAATGCATGCAATTTATTTTTCATAAATTATTAGGCTTCTTTGTATTTATGACTAGACAAATGACAGTTTGAAAGACAACAGCAGAGTTTCTATAAAAGCACTCTGGTTTAAGATACAGACCCAGCAGATCCCTCATTGAACAGTAGGTAAACAACTCCTTCTTCCTTTACAAATTGCCATGCCAAAAGTCATCCAGGGGGCTTTTAGTAAGCTGAGTCTCTTCAGGTCCATTGTGAGTGGTAGAAACAGCAGTCCCTGTGGATCCAGACAGGGCAGCAATCTGCAGGAGGAGTGATGGTATTATCCTCTTCAGTATGTGATGGGATATGAGAGGAGAGGTCATTTACACCAGGGAGATGATTTGTTTCCCTCTCTGAGTTTGACCTCTGTGTAGGTCGGCAGGTAAGTAGCTAGGTACTATAGCGGGTGCAGATGGTCCGCTCTCGCCTCAGTTCCTCATTTCTCACACAGGTACCATTATTGCCACCCAGCACTCCCAAACACACACCGGCAGTGCCAAGTGAGAGGGCTTAGTGCTGGCAGGGGCCCAATGGCCCTGAGAACACCACAGCACAGAACACCCGACTAATGCTGCATGCATAGGCCTTTCTCACACTATCATTAGCCTGGCCTGGATGCTCACTCACAGTGCTGAACAAAGCTGGCTTCAATACTGTCATTCTGTGCTCCAATATTAAGGAAACGTCATCAATCCTAAACCAATCATGAGGTCTAAGGTCTCCCATAGTCTCTTTTATCTGTCTCTCTGTTTTAGGCATTTCCTTAACATCAACATCTAGCTGTGGCCTTGTCAATGATCAGAACTCTAAGAGACAACCACTAACTCCGTCTGTGGTGGCTGATCTGCTCACTGTATAACTGTCTGCTGTACCATCGCAAAATAACTTTGCAAGCAAATTCTCTGGATTATTGCCACAAATGCTGTGTTTGCTGCTCATAAGATCCATTTCAAACTGATGTAAGCTCAACTACCCCCACCCCATCCATCCATCCCTCATTCTGTCTCTCTCTTTCTTTCTCTCTAACAAATATACATATCCATCTTTGCTCTCTTGCTCTCTCTCAGTAAAATGCAGACGCACACACACACGCACACACACACACACACAATGTATACACAACCAGGCACTCATACAATAACACAAAACCACCCACGTTTCTGCTGAGTAAGAAATGTAAGAAGACCCTACAGGAACAAATATTACATGTTTCAGTAAACTAGGTGTATGTCACACATCACTACCTCACAGGAGGGCCATTTGAACGTAAACTTTTTTTTAAAGCAAAATGTGTTTTTTGTATCATGTGAACTTTCATGTGCCTTAATAACAAACTTGTATTCCATCTGTAAATACTAATAAACTTGTTAAATTACGAGCCTAGTGTCAGTAAACGTTGACAAAACAGCGTAATTAAATTGTTGCCAGCAGCACAGTAACAGTCACCAACGCTCTGGATAACATAAAAACAGTCTAACCAGCTCTGCTAGGGAGAGTAAAATGGTCAGTGAGCTGTTCTCTCATTTGTGTCTGGAAGTAGCTAGCAAGCTAGCCAACGTTAGCCAGTTAGCCAGCTTGGGTGCTTGACTGCTGTTGTTAGGAGATGGGTGGGGCTTAAAAGGGTGTGAACGATGCTGAATAGGTATAGACAAAGAGGGGCTCTCCAGTAGATGCACCAAAACATTCCAAGGCCATTTTATCAAAAGTGAGGTTCTAAGTTTATCAAAGTTTCAAAGCAGAATTACTTTCCCATTGTTCCTGTAGTGTATGATATACAATTTTCTAGCTCTGAGTCTCTACTTTTATCCAATGTAAAAAACACTGTTTCAATTTTTGCTACATAAGACCCAATCGAGCTGGTCGGTCACAAATACTAACACACACACACACACACACACACACACGCACACACACACACACACACACACACACACACACACACACACACACACACACACACACACACACACACACACACACACACACACACACACACACACACACACAACCACAACAACACAAACACAGAGAAACGTTATGCCCCACAGCATAGCATCCGTCATAGCAACAAATACATAGACATAGCTGGACGAAAGCAGAGTAATGATTAATCATTAATGTATACTTGCATGTTAATGTGCATTCAGACGCTGTTATTGGACGAATATACGTAAGTATCCAACACATGCAGTATTTGCACATATTAGTTTTGGAGGTTGAGTTGCTAAGCCATTAATTAGAGATCAGAGTATGTATATATACTCGTGGCTTCACTTCAGTGAATGTTAGGTAAGGACGTGAGGTAAAGTGATGTGTAGTCATCGGTGTGTGACTGTGACTGAATAAAGGGATTGATGGAATGAACACTAGCTGTGTGGACAAGGTCAATGACTTAATGTGGCTTTGTTCAAGCACAAATAGAAATCAGGGAAATGACAAAACAACATTCATGGGATTTGTTGCCGCTGTCAGATTACATCCTCAAATGGGTTTGTGTTCCGTCGCCTCCCTCCATTCCCTGTTTGCTTGACAACAATCCCTCTTTGATGTGCTTGACTTCCCCGTCAGAGTCAGAGAGGCAGTCGCTGGAGTAATGGAAGGGGAGAGACGTCCCAGGCACACACACATACCAAAATACACACACTCACACACACACATACAATGGGATTTATTCTGTTACCCCCCCTCCCCATCTCCATTATTCTGTGTTTGTTTAATAGAGAGGGTAGGGTACATTGTGCTGTATGTTTATGTAGTTATTTTTGTGTGTGTGTGTGTGTGTGTGTGTGTATGTGTATGTGTGTGTGTGTGTGTGTGTGTGTGTGTGTGTGTGTGTGTGTGTGTGTGTGTGTGTGGACAGAGTGCAGTGGGTGAGGCTTATTGTCTTTGAAGACATCAGGAGGAGATGAAAGGGCTCTCTCACTGACTGATGACATTGGCCCTCTCTCTCCCTCTGTCTCTGTCTCGCTCTCTATTCCTCCCTTCCTCTCTCCTGCTCTCTCTGTCTCGCTCTCTATTCCTCCCTTCCTCTCTCCTGCTCTCTCTGTCTCTCTCTATTCCTCCCTTCCTCTCTCTCCCTCTGTCTCTATCTCGCTCTCTATTCCTCCCTTCCTCTCTCTCCCTCTGTCTCTGTCTCGCTCTCTATTCCTCCCTTCCTCTCTCCTGCTCTCTCTGTCTCTCTCTATTCCTCCCTTCCTCTCTCTCCCTCTGTCTCTGTCTCGCTCTCTATTCCTCCCTTCCTCTCTCCTGCTCTCTCTGTCTTTCTCTATTCCTCCCTTCCTCTCTCTGTCTCTCTCTATGCCTCCCTACCTCTCTCATGCTCTCTCTGTCTCTCTCTATTCCTCCCTTCCTCTCTCCTGCTCTCTCTGTCTATCTCTATTCCTCCCTTCCTCTCTCCTGCTCTCTCTGTCTCTCTCTATTCCTCCCTTCCTCTCTCCTGCTCTCTATGTCTCTCTCTATTCCTCCCTACCTCTCTCCTGCTCTCTCTGTCTCTCTCTATTCCTCCATTCCTCTCTCCTGCTCTCTCCTGCTCTCTCTGCACACAGCCCTCGATTGACATGCGCTCTGTACCACTGTTCTTTAAAGGAAAATAGATTTCACGTAAGAGAGTCCTGGAGCACTTTCTCCATGTTTAATGTCCCAGAGGTCTGAGAAAGGATGGGTCTTTCCTTAGAGCAAGTAAAAAGAGATTGGTTCCTATACAGCTCCATCTGAACCTATCCATCCCTATTAACTCTATATCATGTGTGCATTCTAACACGTGCAGAGCATCGGTGTGGGTTCAGAGATTGGCTGAATTAGCCGCAATTATTCCATTTGACTGGACCCCCGAATGAATATACGACGCAGAGAAATAAGCTGAGCAAAAAAACAAACAAACAAAATCAACCTGTTGTCATCAGTTAGCCACGAGGTCCGCCCTCAGATCAGTCATTTGTGTCAGCTGTGTCCGTCCCCTAAAACCCTTCCCCGTGGATGCCAAGGATAATTGTGAAGAAAAGGGCCTGTTTTGGCACGACATGGTGTGTACTAGTTCTGGTACAGACGTTGGGATGCTGAAGCAGTGCCAGACTGGAATGGTGCAACGGGACAGCAAGAGATAAACCTCCCGCTCCTCTGCCAGTATGCTGCTGTGTCAGACTGAATTCTCTGCCTGCCAACTACAACGCTTCCTGATCAGTAATGAGCTTTCTATTAGGTAGTGTCTGCAGGCCCTGGCCTTGTGCATTAGACAGGCAGAGTGGAATCACAATTAGTGGAGTGTGTTTAATTCTACTGCTACTGGGGGTTCGGGTCAATATGCTGGGTATCTATTCCTCTCCTCCTCTCATTCTCTTCTTGTCTCTCCTCCTCCATATTGGAAAAAGAGAATAATATTAGGTGTCAGATTTGGCTTTAATTACTAGCCGGGTCAGCTGGGCTACTGGGGTGATGGCTGGCTGGGTGGGTGGTGGAGGGCTGAGGGTGGGCACTGGTCTTCCTTCTCCCTCCCTGTCCTGTCCCCCGAGGTGTCCTATGTTCATCAGCAGAAGTAGCTCGGGTGAATGTCAGAATGGAGAGGAGATTAGCACAGTGTCAGGCCTGACAGGGTTAATTTCATGAGCAGCCATTTGTAACCAACCCAAAGGGAAATGAATTACTCCAGGCCTCTGCTTGTTAGCGTGGTTGTGTGTTAGCATGCTGCAAACTGTTCTGATAAGCAAGTTCATCCTTGATGAGCTGATTTATGTGTTTGCTAATGATTTATTTATCTGCAATTGCCAACACTTTGCACAGCTGTAATGCAACACAAGTATTGGATCACGATGAGTCAAGTAGCTACCACTATCTGATTCACTGCAGATGAGTCAAGTAGCTACCACTATCTGATTCACTGCAGATGAGTCAAGTAGCTACCACTATCTGATTCACTGCAGATGAGTCAAGTAGCTACCACTATCTGATTCACTGCAGATGAGTCAAGTAGCTACCACTATCTGATTCACTGCAGATCAGTCAAGTAGCTACCACTATCTGATTCACTACAGATGAGTCAAGTAGCTACCACTATCTGATTCACTGCAGATGCTGCACTGTAGCTTCAGTCGGTTAATGATTCCCAGATTGCTGCTTGCTCACTGGGTTGATGATTAAAGGGTTAAATTGGGAGAAAGCCCCACTAGACTGCCAACGCTCTGCGGGAGCTTGAGGATATTTAGGTCATTTCTAGAGTAGGAGAGGGTAATGGTTTCTATGGTCAGTTCTGCTTCTTTAAATTCTACCTGGTCGATATAATTAATTGTGCGGTACGATATGAGTCTGACCCACAGCTCACCACTACTCTACATTGCATATAAAACAAGAGCATGTTCAACTGCAGCAGAGAGGGGCGTTTCAAGGTCAAGTAAAGGAGGACTCGACACACTGCACGACAGCAGAGGAGAAAATCACATTGTACTATAAGAATATATTACCTGTTCTGCTAGCACTTAGGAACAGAAGAAAGCCAGGAGCTACAGCTGACACAACTATCAGGGGAATCAGATGCTAGGGGATATAAAGCCTGGAAACATCCCCTAGGCACATCACATGGATCTCACATGGAACCTGTTGCAGCTACAGAGACGATGACGGTGCAGTGAACCAATTTGTACCCCGTCGTATGTCCACATCCTCTCATTGAGTCCCAAATGGCACCCTATTCCCTACGTAGGGCACTACATTTGACCAGATGGGTCAGTGCACAATGTAGGGAATAGGGTGCCATTTGGGATAATACATCTTGTTACGTCTTGTTTCATTCAGCACTAGACCTTATCTACTGGTCCTGGTGTGACATGCCTGAGCCCGTTCCCAAGCACGGACCACATGGAAGCCATTGGATGGAGGATGGAAGATAAAACCATCTAGCTCAACGGTTTGTGACAGTGGCTCCAGAGGGTTAAGGGGGGTGTAGGGAGGTAAAGTAAGCCCATTCCCCCATCTCTCAGTCCCAGAAGGCCAGGGGCAGGGCTAACTGGTGCATGCAGAGACTCACGCTTGTACCTTCCAATGGTGGTTGGTGGTTGGGGAGCTCGAGAGGCTATACTGTAGTTGAGTCATTTCTCACAAAGGCCATGCATGCTAGGGAATTTAGCCAAAAGAGACCATAGCTACAGCAGCCTGTACTGTAGCTACTGTCCAGCAGGTTCACTGTCTGGGTCCAATAGATCCAATACAACTATCACCTGCATCACTTCCTGTTAATAAAGCCAATCAGCAGCTGATTAGTCCTAGGTACTATATGTCCATCTAGTATCCAATCAACCTCCGCCCCTCTCTCTCTCTTCACCAATGTACAACAACAGTATCCCAACCCCAGTCATTGCTTTGCCAGACAGACTAATTTCAAACAGAAAACTGAAATAATAACGCATTTCAATTTGCTAAGTGTGTCAAAGTAGCTTAATCTAGAATCAGATAAGTGTGTTAGGCAGGCTATGTGTGGTTGTAATTATGTCTCAGTGGGGGATTGGCTCTGCAGACAGGAGGAGGTTACTGGTGTCATGTTAACAACTGGAGGCCCCCGCTCTGCATCACACCGCCACCACCACATCTGGGCTCCCTCGCAGCTAGGTGACTTTATCAGCAACTTAATTGTAATCCATGATTCTTAACGGCTTTGATAATGGCTCTGTCTGGTTTTACAGCTTGTCAAACAACAGGCTATTTTCAATTACCTTCACTGCTTTTGAACAGGACTTTGAAAGCCATAAAAAATTAGCAATGGAGGTTTTAAAGATGCTAAGGCTTCAGTGTCCCCTCGGTTGGAAAATGGACTGCCAGCACTCACTACTTTAAATTAACATAAATAAAGTTGATATCGTAAAGAATTCCTAAACATGTGCCTGTGTGCTTGTTGTTATGAGAAGTGTGGGTGTTGGTTTGGGTGTGGGTGTTGGTGTGGGTGTGGGTGTTGGTGTGGATGTTGGTGTGGATTTAGGTGTGGGTGTTGGTGTGGGTGTTGGCGTGGGTGTTGGTGTGAGTGTTGGTGTGGGTGTGGGTGTTGGTGTGGGTGTTAGTGTGGGTGTTGGTGTGAGTATTGGTGTGGGTGTTGGTGTGGGTGTTGGTGTGGGTGTTAGTGTGGGTGCGGGTGTTGGCGTGGGTGTGGTGTGGGTGTTAGTGTGGGTGCGGGTGTTAGTGTGGGTGTTGGTGTGGGTGTTGCTGCCTACTGTGTGGTTGATAGGGATGATGGCTGACTGAGATGACAGCTGGCTGGATTTTAGTGATGACCTTGAGGGCTCTGTTTGTCTCTCTCTCTAACCTGCCACAGCCCTTCTAGCGTTTCACACACACGCACTCACGCACACACACACACACACACACACACACACACACACACACACACACACACACACACAAACACACACACACACACACACACACACACACACACACACACACACACACACACACACACACACACACACACACACACACTCTCTCCCCACACCCCATCTCCCATCCCCTCCTAGCCACCCCCTGTCTCTCTCTCCCCACAGCCCATCTCCCATCCCCTCCTAGCCACCCCCTGTCTCTCTCTCCCCACACCCCATCTCCCATCCCCACCTAGCCACTCCCTGTCTCTCTCTCCCCACACCCCATCTCCCATCCCCTCCTAGCCAGCCCCTGTCTCTCTCTCCCCACACCCCATCTCCCATCCCCTCCTAGCCACTCCCTGTCTCTATCTCCCCACACCCCATCTCTCATCCCCTCCTAGCGACTCCCTGTCTCTCTCTCCCCACACCCCATCTCTCATCCCCTCCTAGCCACTCCCTGTCTCTCTCTTCCTGTTCCATCTCCCATCCCCCTCTAGCCACTCCCAGTCTCTCTCTTCCTGTTCCATCTCTCATCCCCTGCTAGCCCCTCACGGTCTCTATCTCCCCACATCTCTCATCCCCTTCTAGCCACTCCCTGTGTCTCTCTTCCTATTCCATCTCTCATCCCCTGCTAGCCCCTCACGGTCTCTATCTCCCCACATCTCTCATCCCCTTCTAGCCACTCCCTGTCTCTCTCTTCCTGTTCCATCTCCCATCCCCTCCTAGCCACTCCTTGTCTCTCTCTTCCTGTTCCATCTCTCATCCCCTCCTAGCCACTCCCTGTCTCTCTCTTCCTGTTCCATCTCTCATCCCCTCCTAGCCACTCCCTGTTTCTCTCTTCCTGTTCCATCTCTCATCCCCTCCTAGCCACTCCCTGTCTCTCTCTTCCTGTTCCATCTCTCATCCCCTCCTAGCCACTCCCTGTCTCTATCTCCCCACACCCCATCTCTCATCCCCTCCTAGCCACTCCCTGTCTCTCTCTTACTGCTCCATCTCCCATCACTCTCTCCTGTTCTTTCCCCCATCCTCTGTTTCTGCTGCTTCCATTCCTTATTCCTGCTCTGCTCCCTCTTTTCTCTTTTCTCTGCTCTCTCTCTCTCCCCTGTGTAGGTCCTCTGGAGGCTGGAGGCTCTATTAATAGCATGGCGATGGAGGGAAAACGGGAGAGGGAGAAAAGAGGGAGTATAGAAGGAGAGGAGGATGAGAGGAGGGGCCTGCACCACATGACTCTAGCTCTGAGGCACAGACAAGGCAGTCATGCCTGTTGCAGGGCAGCCAAGCCATCCACAGTCTGTCTCAACACCACAGATACACCCATCCACAGTCTGTCTCAACCCCACAGATACACCCATCCACAGTCTGTCTCAACACCACAGATACACCCATCCACAGTCTGTCTCAACCCCACAGATACACCCATCCACAGTCTGTCTCAACCCCACAGATACACCCATCCACAGGCTGTCTCAACACCACAGATACACCCATCCACAGTCTGTCTCAACCCCACAGATACACCCATCCACAGTCTGTCTCAACCCCACAGATACACCCATCCAGTCTGTCTCAACCCCACAGATACACCCATCCACAGTAGAATTCTATCAGTCCCTCTGGACAATGTCAGTCCCTCTGGACAATGTGATTCACTGACTGCACTGCTGCTACTACTGATTCTGCTTCTGAAAAGTATATGGCAAATCGGATAGATGGTGTTAAGAGATCAATGGAAGGGGTTGAATGGAGCTGAAGGGTGGGACTAATAACAAGATAACCAATGTAAAACATACGGGGTCTGTAAAATGTATATACAGTGGGGCAAAAAAGTATTTAGTCAGCCACCAATTGTGCAAGTTCTCCCACTTAAAAAGATGAGAGAGGCCTGTAATTTTCATCATAGGTACACTTCAACTATGACAAAATGAGAGAAAAAAATCCAGAAAATCACATTGTAGGATTTTTTATGAATTTATTTGCAAATTATGGTAGAAAATAAGTATTTATTTTCTCATTTTGTCTGTCATAGTTGAAGTGTACCTAGGATGATAATTACAGGCTTCTCTCATCTTTTTAAGGGGAGAACTTGCACAATTGGTGGCTGACTAAATACTTTTTTGCGCCACTGTAGGTTCAGAACGTTTGTGAAATAGCGTTACAAATAGAAATCAAACTGGATGGACATCAGAAATAGAGGAAGGACTAAAAACAAACAAAATATAACTATTATAAAATAAATTGTGTCTATAAAATGTGTCTAAGGTGTTTAAACTGAAGGTAGAAGCCTAAGTGTTTATTTGTTTACTCCAATTGGGGGAAGGGTGGTAGGGTTTGTGGGGAATAATAAAGGTATATTCTTAAAAAGGTATATACTGTATGTGTATATGTATATCTATATAGGTATGTGTATGTATATATGTGTATATGTATGCATGCGTGTGGGGGATTGGAAATGATGCAGACAATTACATTGATGGAAGCAACAATCTTTCCGCAATATTAAGCTGATCCACCCCTTAAGAAAAAAAAACACATACATGGAAGCCCATACACCAGTACATCACTGGGGCTGAGCTCCCTGCCATCCAGGACCTCTATACCAGGCGGTGTCAGTGGAAGGCCCTAAATATTTTCAAAGACTCCAGCCACCCAAGTCATAGACTGTTATCTCTGCCACCGCACGTCAAGCGGTACCGATGCACCAAGTCTGGAACCAACAGAACCTTAAACAGCTTCTACCTCCAAGCCATATGACTGCTAAATAGTTATTGGTTAACTATTTAACTATTTGCATTGACCTTTTTTGCACTCACATATGCTGCTGTTTATTGTCTATCCTGTTGTCTAATCCCTACCTATATCGGCATTCACTACATGGCCAAAAGTATGTGGACATGCCTTTAAATTAGTGGATTTTGCTATTTCAGACACACCTGTTGCTGACAGGTGTATAACATCGAGCACACAGCCATGCAAACTGACTTTCAACGTGGCACCGTCATTGGATGCCACCTCTCCAACAAGTCTGTTGGCCAACAGCTAGTGCTGTTATTGTGGCGTGAAAATGTTTAGGAGCAACAACGGCTCAGCCGCGAAGTGGTAGGCCACATAAGCTCACAGAACGGGACCGCCGAGTGCTGAAGTGTGTAGCATGTCCTCGGTTGCAACACCCACTACCGAGTTCCAAACTGACACTGAAAGCAACGTCAGCACAACAACTGTTCGTCGGGAACTTCATTAAATGGTTTTCCACGGCCGAGCAGCCGCACACAAGAATAAGCCATCACCATGCGAAATGTCAAGCTGGAGTGGTGTAAAGCTCGTCCCCATTGGACTCTGGAGCAGTGGAAACGCCTTCTCTGGAGTGATGAATCACGCTTCACCACCTGGCAGTCCAGCGGGCGATTCTGGGTTTGGTGGATGCCAGGAGAATGCTACCTGCACCAAAGCATAGTGACAACTGTAAAGTTTGGTGGAGGAGGAATAATGGTCTGGGGCTGTTTTTCATGGTTCAGGCTAGACCCCTTAGTTCCAGTGAAGGGAAATCTTAACGCTTTAGCATACAATGACATTCTAGACGATTCTGTGCTTCCAACTTTGTGGCACCTTTTTGGGGAAGGCCCTTTCCTGTTTCCGCATGAAAATGCCCACGTGCACAAAGCGAGGTCCATACAGAAATGGTTTGTCAAGATCAGTGTGGAAGAACTTAACTGGCCTGCACAAAGCCCTGACCTCAAGCCCATCTAACCCCTTTGGGATGAATTGGAATGCGACTGCGAACCAGGCCTAATCACCCAACATAGTGCCCAACCTCACTAATGCTCTTGTGGCTAAATGGAAAGTCCCTGCAGCAATGTTCCAACATCTAGTGGAAAGCCTTCCCAGGAGAGTGGAGGCTGTTATAGCAAAAGGGGGACCAACTCCACATTAATGTCCATGATTCTGGAATGAGATGTTGGACGATCAGGTTTCCAATGACTTTTGGCCATGTAGTGTATCTACCTCAATTACCTTGCACCTCTGCTCATCGACTCAGTACTGGTACCCCGTGTATATAGCCAAGTTAACACTATTCATTGTGTATTTATTCCTTGTGTTATTATGTTGCTATTTTTCTCTCTGCATTGTAGGGAAGGGCCTTCAGTAAGCGTTTCACTGTTAGTCTACACCTGTTGTTTACGAAACGTGACAAATAACTTTTGATTTGATTAAAAAAAATCCATATTTTCAATTTTTCTGCAAACGTCCGAAAATGATTTATTTTTTCAGGAAAGGCCATGTTTACTTCTTCCTGTGCTGAGCTTTTATCTTGAGAAGTCAGATGCAGGGAACTTGTTGTGTGCTGTATGGTATGATGGAGCTGCCATTAAAAAGTTTAAAAACGTGAGAGCAGCTCCAGCTTCAGTAGAGTTGATGGATGAAAGCTCAGCGCGCCGCACAGTGCCTTTGTCCCGAGGTCAGCTCTGTGGGGGAGCTCTTTTCTGCCAGACTTATTCAATCATTTGGACACAGATCAAGAATGGTGAGTGCCTGTATTTTTCGCTTTGAAATTAATTGGTTTGCTTTTCCATTTCCTAAAACTGCACTTAAGTGGCTGGTTGTAGAGGAATAGGCGAGGGGGCGAGGATGAGAAGGAAGAGGAGGGGGGAGGTAGTCGTGTTTCCTCCTCTTAGTGTCACAGTAGAAGAGTTACAGTAGAAGGAATAGAGCAATAACAATCCTTGGTGTTGCAGAGAGAAAAATACGTGTTTTATTATAGCACAGCTTTGGCCATTACAGACGGGTGAAAAACATATTTCTAGCTGGTAGCACAGAGAGACATCTATGGCGTGATGGGAAATAAAACATGGTAGGGTACTGTTGATTGGGTGCCATGTGAATGGCACCCAATCAACAATTAGTCAGTGTAATTGGGATGTAGCAAGAGCAAGATATGCAGAGTGTGTGTGTGTGTGTGTGTGTGTGTGTGTGTGTGTGTGTGTGTGTGTGTGTGTGTGTGTGTATTGACATTCGGCTCACCGGGGTTTAGGAGTTAATATGTGTTTGAGCCTGGGGCCAGCTGCTACAAGACAGGGACTGTTCAGTGCGTTCATTAATCAGGTGGTCTGACAGATTAGCACAAAAACTCTTGGCTGATTCATTGCTGTCACCAACTCCCTCGTACTATTTTCACCCTTTTCTCTCTCTCTATTCCTCTACTGTCACTATTTCTACTCCTCTCATCCCCCAATCCAATCATCCACCCCACCCAATCAACAACAGGAAGTCCATTCAGTTTAAAACCTCAGCAGCAGTCTCTGTGGTTGAAACAATAACTCCAGTCTATGTTATTCTGTCTATGACCGGCTTTGGAACAGGGCAATCTAACAGGCTGTACCAAAATAATAGCAGTAACCATAAACAAAGGAGCTGTCAGTCAGAAGAATGGCCCTGCTGAACAGCACTGGCACGCTGGGCCCTCAGGTCAACTGGTGCATTCATGTCCTGTTTTTCTGTGCACTCCACCCAGCTGATTACCTTTGATTGCCAGATGCATTATTGCAGAGGCTCATGCCATGCTGCCATCACAATCCCTTTCAGTCTCTGTCACCGTGTTGTTTTGTCAGAACCAGGCAATCTGGTTGCTGGGGATATATTGAAAGAGAGCGAGAGACAGACATACAGAGAGAATGTTGAGAGAATTGCCTTTGGTGATGAAGGCGAATCATTTTAATACCCTGCTAGTTTCAAGCAAACAAATGAAAAGAAACTCACAAATAATAACAAGAGCTTGTTTGAAGTGCATGCTTTGATGACCTTTCTGCCTCCCTCTCTCCCTCTCATTCCTTCCATCCCTATCAATCCCTCTATTTCTCATGTGTGCATATGTTGGTATTTGCGTTCGAATATGGTTGTGTCTGATTCTGTTTTCTGCATGTCTGTCATGGCTTCTCTCCTTTCTACTCCTCTGTCTCCATCTTCTTCCCCGCTTCAGGTTGGGTAACGTAGTAAACTATCATGCCCTCTATCTATAGTGATAACTGGAGTGGCAGGAGGCCATGTTTCCACTAAAGCAGCCCAACCAACGGAATCCTAACGTGTGCAGGTGTAATGTGATTTCCCTGTATCCTCTAACCTTCTGGTTCATTAAAAGCATGCATGGATGCTCTGGGAGTCAATAATAAACCATAATCTCCCGCTAGCTTGGCCTTTTCACACAAGCTGTTGTGGGCCGTATCGCATACACTGACCTCACACTCCTTTTCAACTAGCCGTGTTCTTAGTTCAATGACTAGAATGGAATGGTATGTACAGACATCCTGAAGCTCTATAGTTCCTGGGAGTCCTAGGAGAGGTCCTGGGAGAGCTGAATGAAGCTAGTCTTGGGAGAGCTGAATGAAGCTAGTCTTGGGAGAGCTGAATGATGCTAGTCCTGGGAGAGCTGAATGAGGCTAGTCCTGGGAGAGCTGAATGAGGCTAGTCCTGGGAGAGCTGAATGAAGCTAGTCTTGGGAGAGCTGAATGAGGCTAGTCCTGGGAGAGCTGAATGAAGCTAGTCTTGGGAGAGCTGAATGAGGCTAGTCCTGGGAGAGCTGAATGAGGCTAGTCCTGGGAGAGCTGAATGAGGCTAACAGTGACAGTCTGTCACTGTTCTATACTGTCAGCTTGCAGGAGCAGACTGGTGGATTGGGGTGAGGAGTAGAGGTCGACCAATTAATCGGCGTTGGATGATTAATTAGGGCCGATTTCGTGTTTTCACAACAATCGGTAATCAGTCTTTTTGGATGCCGATTATAGCCAATTGCATTGCACTACACGAGGAGACTGCGTGGCAGGCTGACACCTGTTACACAAGTGCATCGTCAAAAGGACCTTGTGGCTGCAATGAGCCAAGGTAGTTGCTAGCTAGCATTAAACTTATCTTATAAAAAACAATCAATCTTCACATAATCACTAGTTAATGGTTGATGATATTACTAGGTTAACTAGCTTGTCCTGCGTTGCATATAATCAATGCGGTGCCTGTTAATTTATCATCGAATCACAGCCTACTTCAACTTCGCCAAACGGGTGATGATTTAACAAAAGAGCATTCGCGAAAAAAGCACAATTGTTGCACAAATGTACCTAACCATTAACATCAATACCTTTCTTAAAATCAATACACAAGTATATATTTTTAAACCTGCATATTTAGTTTAGAAAATGCATGTTAGCAGGCAATATTAACTAGGGAAATTGTGTCACTTCTCTTGCGTTCAGTGCAAGCAGAGTCCGGGTATATGCAACAGTTTGGCCACCTGGCTCGTTGCGAACTGTGTTTCTTCCTAACAAAGACTGTAATTAATTGGCCAGAATTTTACATAATTATGACATAACATTGAAGGTTGTACAATGTAACAGCAATATTTAGACTTAGGGATGCCACCCGTTAGATAAAATACTGAACGGTTCCGTATTTCACTGAACTTTTTGTTTTCGAATCTATAATTATAGTTATAGTTTCATATTTCTGTGTTTATTATATTATAATTAAGTCTATGATTTGATATTTGATAGAGCAGTCTGACTGAGTGGTGGTAGGCAGCAGCAGGCTCGTAAGCATTCATTCAAACAGCACTTTACTGCGTTTGCCAGCAGCTCTTCGCAATGCTTGAAGCATAGCGCTGTTTATGACTTCAAGCCTATCAACTCCCGAGATTAGGTTGGCAATACTAAAGTGCCTATAAGAACATCCAATAGCCAAAGCTATATGAAATACAAATGGTATAGAGAGAAATAGTCAAAGCGTCATAATTCCTATAATAACTACAACCTAAAACTTCTTAACTGGGAATATTGAAGAACTGGGAATATTGAACCACCAGCTTTCATATGTTCTCCTGTTCTGAGCAAGGAACTTAAACGTTAGCTTTTTTACATGGCACATATTGCACTTTTACTTTCTTCTCCAACACTTTGTTTTTGCATTATTTAAACTAAATTGAACATGTTTCATTATTTATTTGAGACTAAATTGATTTTATTCATGTATTATTTTAGGCTAAAATAAAAGTGTTCATTGTTCATTCAGTATTGTTGTAATTGTCATTATTACAAATATATATGTAAAAATCGGCTGATTAATCGGTATCTGCTTTTTTTGGTCGTCCAATAATCGGTATCGGTATTGAAAAATCATAATCGGTCGACCTCTAGTGAGGAGTGTGTATGTGGTGGTGGGGAGGATTGATGTGCATTAGCAGCACACAAGCCTGATTAGACAACAGAGACAGCAGCAGCACACTGTAAGCCTTTATGTCACACTTCCTCCTCTGTATCACTAACACAACAGCACTCTGCCACTGGGCCTGATACACACACAGCATGTGGCTCAACCACTAGATATTCACCAGCAACAACTGGGGGAGAAGTCAGAGGAAGCCAAGTCAGTATTAAAATGAACACATGGTCTCTCTCTGTCTCGCATTCCATCTTAAACGTCTCTCTGTCTCTCTCTACTTGTCTCTCTGTGTGTCTCTCTCTCTTCATGAGGAATGCCTGTCTGTGGTCGACTTGGCCAACACCCTTCCTTTCCTCCCTCCTTGTCTCCACCATGGTGTTGTGCGGCCATCCCCCGCCGTGACAATCAGACACGGACATGGCTGCCGCTCCCGCCATCTGCTCTCCTCCCATACCTATCCCTTCCTATAGAGGAGCGGGTGCCATTTGGGAAGCACTCTCAGTCTGGGCTCAGACAGGAAATGAGGTGTTGCAATCACCCATCTGGTCAGAGCAGAGAACCATGGTCTCAGAAAAGCTGATACGAATCTGACCCAGGATGGGTGAGTCATCAGACAGCAGTGCTCAGACGGGCTAGGTGCTGGCTGCAGGGCTATGTATGTATGTATGCTGCATGCTCTAGAGGTCTTCTAGAAAGGTCTAAATGTGTGGTTTTGTGTATGCTGCATGCTCTAGAGGTCTTCTAGAAAGGTCTAAATGTGTGGTTTTGTGTATCTAAGCTCAAGGGGTCTTTAATCTTTCTCAGGAGTATACTACTGCGTTTGCTCTGAGTATTCCTTAAGCACCAGCCACCGATGTTCTCTTCTTACATCAGAGATCTTTATTTATTCCCCCTTTCCCGAAGACACACATTTTTTAAATAGCAGCTGTTGCTGGAGTAAAAATAGAGGTGTGGTGTGTCTAGCATACACAGCTGATATAACCTCTCCTCTCCTGAGCTAAAGATGATCTATTATATTGACAAGATGGTCGAGTGACTGCTCTAACAGTGATACAAGTGGGAGGATGGCAAGTGGGAGGAGGCAAGATCAGATGGGACCATTCTAGCCAATGAAAGGGCAGATATGCATGCGAACAACAGGCACAACTCCGATATAAAGTATTTTTTTTCAAAGTTGCCAAACTGCCACGTGCATCTGCTTATATCAGTGCATACGTTAGAACCTAACCATTACGGAACTTCTATTCGATCAAATCGGATAGAATTTGCAATCAAACAAAATTAGCGATTACATTTTTTGTTGACCAAATGAGACTCATTATTTTAACCTTTTAACTTGAACCTTTATTTAACTAGGCAAGTCAGTTAAGATCAAATTCTTATTTACAATGACGGCCTACCCCAGCCAAAACCGGACGACGCTGGGCCAATTGTGCGCCGCCCTATGGGACTCCCAATCAAGTACGGATGTGATACAGCCTGGATTCGAACCAGGTACTGTAGTGACACCTCTTGCACTGAGATGCAGTGCCTTAGACTGCTGAACCAGGTACTGTAGTGACACCTCTTGCGCTGAGATGCAGTGCCTTAGACTGCTGAACCAGGTACTGTAGTGACACCTCATGCACTGAGATGCAGTGCCTTAGACCGCTGTACCACTGGGGAGCCAGAAATGTCTCACTTTGTGGTATTATTTTCGTAGACAGATATTAGGCGGATTAAACCCTCTCGCTTTGCCTCTTCCTCTCTGCCTGAGCCCTTCCTTTCACCCTCCCTGGTGTAATATAAAGGAAACAGCAGGTAGGAAACTCTATCCACCCTGGAGGAAACAACAGGTAGGAAACTCTATCCACCCTGGAGGAAACAACAGGTAGGAAACTCTATCCACCCTGGAGGAAACAACAGGTAGGATACTCTATCCACCCTGGAGGAAACAGCAGGTAGGATACTCTATCCACCCTGGAGGAAACAGCAGGTAGGATACTCTATCCACCCTGGAGGAAACAGCAGGTAGGATACTCTATCCACCCTGGAGGAATTAGGCAGTTCACAGATGTGAACCAGAATTAATGGGGGTGAATTTAAAGGGAAATTACCTGTATCTTTCCATCAGCCGCTAGATCAGGAATGTGCAACTTTGATGGGGTGGGAACCACAAAAAATCTGAAATCATCATGAGGGGCTGCAGTGGCTCACGGGTCTGTGTACACATAGCCAAGGGGCTAATTAGGTGACTATCAGTGACTGATATAACAAGAGAAAAACTGCTGATGCACAACCACATTTCAAAGTTGCACCTTGTGTATTCTACTATTCTACCTCTCAACAGTAATTTGAGACCCCGACTGCGTTCCTAAAAATAAAATACAAAATAAATGAATATTAATTGAGCCGTGGGCCGCCAGTTGCCCATCCCTGACCTGGATAGTGAAATCAAGCACCACGGTATTGAAGTCAAACATCAGTATGTCATCTCTTTAGATATATACTAAGTACTTTAAACATCAGCTATCTGAGCAGCTTACCGATCGCTGCAGCTGTACACAGCCAATCTGTAAATAGCCCAGCCAACTACCTACCTCATCCCCATACTGTTTTTATTTACTTTTTTTGTCTTTTGACAGTATTTCTACTTGCACATCATCATCTGCGCATCTATCACTCCAGTGTTCATTTGCTAAATTGTAATTACTTCACTACTATGGCCTATTTATTGCCTTACCTCCTTACTCTATTTGCACACACTGTATATAGACTTTTCTCTTGTGTTATTGACTGTACTCTTGTCTATCCCATGTGTAACTCTGTGTTGTTGTTTATTGTCACACTGCTTTGCTTTATCTTGACCAGGTCGCAGTTGTTCTCAACTGGCCTTCCTGGTTAAATAAAGGTGAAATAAATCAAATACAAAAATATACTAAGTATCTTGGTTTCTATCCTATCAATATACTCCAGTAGCTTCATGTAGTCAACCTACTCAGAGTAGACTGGTATACTCTAATTGTAATCTAGTCATGGGGTGTGTCCCAAGTGGCACCCTATTCCCTATGAAGTGCACTACTTATGACCTGAACCCTGTGGGCATTTGAGATGTACTTATGGAGAGAACAGACAGACAGCGCCGATAACCACAGGCTGCTATGACTCCCTATCACTAATGATCAAGCCAAGCTGCCCTCCATTACTGTAGCTAGCCGTGACGTATGGGCCTACATTAATCCGCCATTCGTTTGGAGTGGCTCGGGTCATTTCCAAGTCAAACACAGTTGCCCTCTTTTCCATTAGTGTCATCCATTCCGCAGGGCTAAGTCTTCTGTGATCAGCCGATCTGTCTAACAGTTTAATGGCATGCAGGACATATGTTTATGTGCGAACTTAAATTAAATCATGTATTCAACAGCCAGTCTCTCCTATTAAACTTCTCTCTCCGGAAACATCAAAGGGTGTGAATTTGAAAAGGCTATTATCCTGGTATTAAGCTCCAGTTTATGACACTCACAATAAAGTGCTTTTTGATTATATTATTTCATTATTTCATGTTGAAGACTGAATTTGCATGAGAGTCAGCAGAGAAGGCAACATGAATGTGAGACTCATCCTGTAAGCCAGAACTGTCTAGTTGTCTCTTTCAACAAGATACTTGTAGATTAGATCCACCTACGCATATTCTGTACGCATACGCACACACACATCACACGCACACACACATCGCACACCCACATCGCACACACACACAAACACAGAAATACATGCATGCATACACACACAAAAAATAAAAACACATCTCTGCGAAAGAGCAGACACCTTTATCCCAGAGATCTGACATTTAGTTGGTTATCATAGCTCTTGTAAGATGTCAAAACAGGTGTTGTTTCCAGCATTTTGAGTGATTGACGCCTCTGTCTCTGTCTGAGGCAGGTGGATGGGAGGGGAGAACAGGAGAAAAGGGAGCCAGATCAGATCCAACCCAGTGGGAGGTGGGAGGCCTTCCACCAAAACAAATCAACACAGACAGAGTAAACAACAGATAATGAGGCATGACTGGTCCTTCAGACCGGGCTCTGGAGAGTGACTCACCACACCTACTGTCCCGGACAGAGTAGCAGCAGCATGGCCCATAGGTCAGACTCTGATACTGCAATCCTCGCCACGCCACCATGACACACCCTGCTACAAATCATCCCCACCACAACCAGAGCACATCCCTGTCTGGGGTCTCTCTAGAGCCTGGGCACAGCCTCTGAACCAGGCCTGAACACAGAGAGCATCTCCATGGACACTTCCAGTAGCCAGGCCTATCAGCCTTTAGACACGCCCTGGGGAGGAGAGTCCTCTGGAGCAGCTGCCTCTTCTCATAATCACAGCTCAATATTATCTAGCACTGGCCAGGACATGAGTGGTCGGCTAGACGGGATCACAATCACATAGTGTCGTTTCATCAAACAGGAAAAGGTTGAGTGCATGGACGTATGGAGGCATAATAAGTAAATACATACAACACATACTCTTAGGTAAATATTGTAAATGGAGGATGTACCACCGGTTGATTGGGAGCTTGCTGCATGAAGCAACATACCATCCCTAGAGCAGAAGGCTGTATAATGGGTTGTAGAATGGTCGGAACATTCTCCTCCATAATTCTCCTGTGGAGAAGCACCACAAACTATTACCATGAATAATGCCACTGCTGGTAGTACTTTCTGGAGCGAGGACCCTGAGTCTCAGTGGGTGCTTATTCAAAAGACCTATCATTATGCTGTCAATTCCTTTCCTGTATCTCTCTTAACGATATGTATCCCTGCGCCCATGTTCTAATCCTTTTCTTGAGGACGACCTCTTGTCGCTCTTTCGTTACCATACATTGATCGGAGAGGGTAAGGGACTGCTGCTCCGCTCCCCTTCGGTCTGGGCTGCTGACACAGTCAGTCCCACCACGTCAACCTGGTAGTGGAGAGTTTGGCATCATGGGCCATTTAAAACAGACACGTGTTAATACCACAGTCTATGGTTCCAGATGACACTTTGCATTACAAGGAGAATGACTACCTTTAAGCATTTCAATCACTTCACATCTTTTCATGTGAAATCGTTATCAGAGCTGATGCAATTGGTCAAAAGAACAATTAGTGAAAAAAAGATCAGAATTGGGCTGCCTGTCTACACGCAGCCAACTCATTTGACGGTCTCATGGCTCTTATGTTCCTGTACACCCAGTCAGCACCACAGAACCTCTACAACCCCCCTCTGCTTTTTACTGAGCGTTTTCATCCTCCTCAGACGGCGGCTCTGCATTAATATTCTCCCACAGATCAGAGACAAAAGAGATCCCAGACCCATGCGCTCCCTC
>NC_143045.1:20015000-20035000 GCF_057628025.1 Oncorhynchus mykiss
AAACAGACTGAAGTCTCAGTGCTGCACATGAAGGGAGACACCACACGCGCTTGCATGTGCTCACACACACACACACACTCGCACGCACGCACACACACACCCACACACACACGCACGCATGCACACACACACACACACACACACACACACACACACACACACACACACACACACACACACACACACACACACACACTTCCTCTCTTTCTCTCAAACACACACACATCATGTCTCACCTCAAAGACACAGGAATGTTTATCAAAGCAGCCTACAAGGCCCAGTGCGGTCAAAAATGTGATTTCCCTGTGTTTTATATACAGTGGCAAGAAAAAGTAGTGAACCCTTTGGAATTAACTGGATTTCTGCATAAATTAGTCAACAAATTTGATCTGATCTTTATCTAAGTTCCAACAATAGACAAACATAGTGTGCTTAAACTAATAACACACTATTTATTGTATTTTTCTTGTCTATATTGAATGCATCATTTAAACATTCACAGTGTAGGTTGGAAAAAGTATGTGAACCCCTAGGCTAATGACTTCTCCAAAAGCTAATTGGAGTCAGAAGTCTGCTAACCTGGAGTCCAATCAATGAGACGAGATAGGAGATGTTGGTTAGAGCTGCCTTGCCCTTTAAAAAAAACTCACAAAATTTGAGTTTGCTATTCACAAGGAGCATTGCCTGATGAGAACCATGCCGCAAACAAAAGAGATCTCAGAAGACTTAAATTAAGAATTGTTGACTTGCATAAAGCTGGAAAGGGTTACAAAAGTATCTCTAAAAGCCTTGATGTTCATCAGTCCACGGTAAGACAAACTGTCTATAAATGGAGAAAGTTCAGCACTGTTGCTACTCTCTCAGGAGTGGCCGTCCTGCAAAGATGACTACAAGAGCACAGTGCAGAATGCTCAGTAAGGTTAAGAAGAATCCTAGTGTCAGCTAAAGACTTACAGAAATCTCTGGAACATGCTAACATCTCTGTTGACGAGTCGATACGTAAAACACTAAACAAGAATGGTGTTCATGGGAGGACATCACGGAGCTATTGCTGTCCAACAAAACATTGTTGCACATCTGAAGTTTGTAAAAGTGCACCTGGATGTTCCAAAATATTCTGTGGACAGATGAAACTAAAGTTGAGTTGTTTGGAAGGAACACACAACACTATGTGTGGAGAAAAAAAGGCACAGCACACCAACATCAAAACCTCATCCCAACTGTAAAGTATGGTGGAGGGAGCATCATGGTTTGGGGCTGTTTTGCTACCTCAGGGCCTGGACAGCTTGCTACCAGTGACAGAAAAATCAATTCCCAAGTTTATCAAGACATTTTGCAGGAGAATGTTTGGCTATCTGTCCACCAATTGAAGCTAAACAGAAGTTGGGTGGTGCAACAGGACAACGACCCAAAACACAGAAGTAAATCAACAACAGAATCGCTTCAACAGAAGAAAATACACCTTCTGGAGTGGCCCAGTCAGAGTCCTGACCTCAACCCGATTGAGATGTTGTGGCATGACCTCAAAAGAGCAGTTCACACCAGACATCCCAAGAATATTACTGAACTGAAACAGTTTTGTAAAGAGGAATGTTCCAAAATTCCTTCTGCAGGTCTGATCCACAACTACAGAAAACGTTTGGTTGAGGTTATTGCTGCCAAAGGAGGGCCAACCAGTTATTAAAACCAATGGGTTCACATACTTTTCCCACCCTAAACTGTGAATGTTTACACGGT
Organism: Oncorhynchus mykiss; assembly: GCF_057628025.1. Taxonomy (NCBI): domain Eukaryota; kingdom Metazoa; phylum Chordata; class Actinopteri; order Salmoniformes; family Salmonidae; genus Oncorhynchus; species Oncorhynchus mykiss. Next base: position 20,016,738 of record NC_143045.1, read on the forward strand.
GTGTTCAATAAAGACATGAAAACGTATATAATTGACTGTGTTATTAGTTTAAACAGACTTTGTTGGTCTATTGTTGTGACCTAGATGAAGATTAGATACAATTTTATGACCAATTTATGCAGAAATCAAGGTATTTCCAAACTTTTTCTTGCCATTGTATATTTCCACACTATGAGGATTGAATAATACTGTGAAATTGTGCAAGTGATGATAATGCCTTTTCAGTAGAAGAGCTGTTTGAAAAGAGTTTTGGTGGAATGGAGTTTTGGCTTGCCTCTGCTAATAACAGCTAGTTTTCCCCTCCCCTCCCAGACAGTCCTAGCTAAATTCTTGCTTGAGAAATTGCTGTTTGCTAAGAAGCGGGTTTTTTTTCTTCCCCATTTTCATTTAAATCAATCACTGTCAGGTACTTAATTGTTACCCAGGAATGATTTGATATGGAGATAAAAACAGCTGCATTGGCTGCATTGTTTTTACTGAGCTCTACTGGGTACTGATATCCATCCATTCACACATCCTTGAAGTACCATACATCCAAGGGTAGCATTGCAGACTCAGAAGTGTCCAAAATCGAATTGGAACAGAACAGCATTACAAAAGGGATCCTTCAGTAATTAATTTGAGACAGCAGCAGATCAGATTTCACAAGGTAGAATTGGAAGGACAAGGGGGATTTTAGTGTGTTTTGGTGGTGGTAGAATGGAGCTGCATTGCTCATTTCCATTTCAAACAGACTGTGTTGCCCCCCAGCCGTTGCTCCATTGACTGAACTTGTTCATCATTCAATGAATTGGACCTGGATCAAAATACACATTTGATTTAACTTATCTTATTTAACTTGATTTAACCAAAGCCCAGGAGCTGAACAACTGGGAGCTCATTCAGCTCCCTCCCTCCATGTGGTGGGGTACAGGTGTGGGAATGAGAGATGGGGAGAGTGGAGGAGGAGTGTGTGTGTTGTGTGTTGTGTGTGTGTGTGTGTGTGTGTGTGTGTGTGTGTGTGTGTGTGTGTGTGTGTGTGTGTGTGTGTGTGTGTGTGTGTGTGTGTGTGTGTGTGTGTGTGTGTGTGTGTGTGTGTGTGTGTGGTGTGTGTGCAGGCATGCAGCTGTGTGAGTGTGCCTGCCTGCATTTGCATGCCTGCATGTGTGTAAGAGACAGAAAGGAAATACAGAAGACAGTTGAAAGCCCGGGGACAAGTCTGAGAGGTACTAATGAGTGGAAAGAACATCAAGGTGTGTGGCTGGCTGTTTGAATCCCTTCAGTAGGACTATAGGAAACTACAGAAGCTTTATAATATGCTGCATTACTGTGTATCAATGTAATTGTAGCCCTTGATAAGAATTCAGCTCTGGTACTAAAGTAGTTCCTCCTCTTTCACACACTTACATCTGTCAGTCTCTCTCACTCTCTTTCTCTCTCTCTCTCTCTCTCTCTCTTTCTCTCTCTCTCTCTCTCTCTCTCTTTGCTCTCTATCTCATCCTTTCTGTTCCCTCTCTCTCCTCAGTCTCTCCCACTCCTACCATTTTTCTCTACAATTGTCTACAATAAGTTCTCATTTACAACCGCGACCTGGCCAAGATAAAGAAAAGCAATGCGACACAAACAACAACACAGAGTTACACAAGAAATAAACAAACATACAGTCTATAACACAATAGAAAAGTCTATATACAGTGTCTACAAATGAGGTAAGATAAGGGAGGCCATAGTGGCAAAATAATTACAATTTAGCAATTTAACACTGGAGTGATAGATGTGCAGAAGATGAATATGCAAGTAGAGATACTGGTGTGCAAAGGAGGAAAAATAACAAATAACAGTATGGGGATGAGGTAGTTGGATAGGCTATTTACAGATGGGCTATGTACAGGTGCATTGTTCTGTGAGCTGCTCTGACAGCTGGTACTTAAAGTTAGAGAGGGAGATACGAGTCTCCAGCTTTAGTGATTTTTGCAATTTGTTCCAGTCATTGGCAGCAGAGAACTGGAAGGAAAGGCGGCCAAAGAGGAATTGGCTTTGGGGGGTGACGAGTGAAATATACCTGCTGGAGCGCGTGCTACGGATGGCATCACCGAAATCAAGGATCGGTAGGATAGTCAGTTTTACGAGGGTATGTTTGGCAGCATGAGTGAAGAATGCTTTGTTGCGAAATAGGAAGACGATTCTAGATTTAATTTTGGATTGGAGATGCTTAATGTGAGTCTTGAAGGAGAGTTTACAGCCTAACCAGACACCTAGGTATTTGTAGTTTTCCACACATTCTAAGTCAGAACTGTCCAGAGTAGTGATGCTAGTCGGGCGTGCAGGTGCTGGTAGCGATCGGTTGAAGAGCATGCATTTAGTTTTACTTGCATTTAAGAGCAGTTGGAGGCCACGGAAGGAGAGTTATATGGCATTGAAGCTCGTCTGGAGGTTAGTTAACACAGTGTCCAAAGAAGGGCCAGAAGTATACAGAATGGTGTCATCTGCGTAGAGATGGATCAGAGAATCACCAGCAGCAAGAGCGACATCATTGATGTATACAGAGAAAAGAGTCGGCCCGAGATATAGGTCTGTAGCAGTGGGTCTAGAGTGTCTCCCCCTTTGAAGAGGGGGATGACCGAGGCAGCTTTCCAATCTTTGGGGATCTCCGACAATACAAAAGAGAGGTTGAACAGGCTAGTAATAGGGGTTGCAACAATTGTGGCGGATAATTGTAGAAAGAGAGGGTTAGGTGTGTTGTAGGGGTCCAGATTTTGCAGCTCTTTCAGAACATCAGCTATCTGGATTTGGGTGAAGGAGAAATGGGGAGGCTTGGGCAAGTTGCTGTGAGGGGTGCAGGGCTGTTGACCAGGGTAGGGGTAGCCAGGTGAAAAGCATGGCCAGCCATAGAAAATGCTTATTGAAATACTCAATTATCGTGGATTTATCGGTGGTGACAGTGTTTCCTAGCCTCAGTGCAGTGGGCAGCTGGGAGGAGGTGCTCTTATTCTCCATGGACTTTACTGTGTCCCAGAACCTTTTGGAGTTAGTGCTACAGGATGCAAATTTCTGTTTGAAAAAGCTAGCCCATGCTTTCCTAACTGCCTGTGTATATTGGTTCCTAACTTCCCTGAAGAGTTGCATATCGCTGGGGACTATTCGATGCTAATGCAGTACGCCACAGGATGTTTTTGTGCTGGTCGAGGGCAGTCAGGTCTGGTATGAACCAAGGGCTAAATCTGTTCCTGGTTCTACATTTTTTGAATGGGGTACGCTTATTTAAGATGGTGAGGAAAGCACTTTTAAAGAATAACCAGGCATCCACTACTGACGGAATGAGGTCAATATCCTTCCGGGATACCCAGGCCAGGTTGATTAGAAAGGTCTGCTCACTGAAGTGTTTTAGGGAGCATTTGACAGTGATGAGGGGTGGTTGTTTGACCTCCGACCCATTACGGACGCAGGCAATGAGGCAATGATCGCTGAGATCCTGGTTGAAGACATCAGAGGTGTATTTGGAGGATAGGTTGGTTAGGATGATATCTATGAGGGTGCCCGTGTTTACAGGTTTGGGGTTGTACCTAGTAGGTTCATTGATAATTTGTGTGAGATTGTGATTACAGTGTTGGATGTATTTAGATTGGTGATTTCCACACACTCACTGACTGGCACACACTTTTGCATACTCTGATCAAGCATAAATGAAACACAAAAATGTGCCATGTTCAGATAATATCTGAGTAAGAGTGACTAACACAATTAATGGGGCCCCCTGGAGGTCAGGGCCCCTGGGCCCTGTGTGCCCGGACAGTAATTTATTGATGATTTCTACGAGGTTTAGATAGCTGGCTAGACTACTAACTTTTAACTCTCTACAGTAAGTTGAGACACCGTCTGAGTTTATTTTTTGGTCTTGGGCCCCCTAGCGTGTTGTCTGCGCATACAGTAGGCAAAGGTGCCTACACACACACACACACACACACACACACACACACACACACACACACACACACACACACACAGAATGTGCCCAATAGATTCCCCTGTCCTCTCCAGCAGTGATGTCATACAGTGCTGCAATTGTCCCTGTCTGTTTTGTGTTATAACGTTCTGAGCAGCATAACTGTGGTGAGAGGCTTCTTATGACAATTATACCCTTGCTGCAATCTCCACTCAATTGACAGGCACACTTTAATTAGCCAAATTAAATAGGAGTTGATATGCTCACTTAGCTCACAAGTCGTTGAGGCTAATTAGAGGCGATGGCAGGCCTATCATTTCTACATGGTTGACTCTAAATAAATAACACCAAACATGATTTTACTTTACTGGAGGCTAGTACGAAAGGTTTTGATTAAGACGGATGAATTTAAATGCAGTTGAATATAGTTGGGGCAAATAAGAGCAGTGTGTGTAACCTCAATTATTATGAAGACGGAATAGCATTGTATCAGTGTGCTCACACATACACACATACACACACACACACACACACACACACACACACACACACACACATCAAGCACACAAATGACATCAGGTCAACAATTTTCTCCAAGAGCGACTCCCAACCAGCAGTTAAGGGTGTCAGTGTTTGTCCCTTCACGCGGTTACACTAGGTTATGGTTAACAGGCGGTCTGTCCCTGTGCCTAACCCAACACCAAGTCAACCCCTTAGCTAATGGAAACCACATGACCTGAAACCCTAGCTAACTCTTGGTTACAGCCTTGTGCTCTGGCTTAATAAATCCTTGTTTTCATAGCAAGCCGAGCGCAAAATGTGTTACATGTTGCCTCACTAGAGATCATTTGTACACAGATGCTGTGACATGAAGAGAAACCACGCCATCCATTTACTGCAAGAGGCTGTGAAGATTTGTCAAGTATACATACTGTATATTCATCAGCTATAGTACTGGATTGATCTATATTTACAGTCAAGGGGGGTTGGTTGGAGGATTCACCAGTTTATTATTATTGAGAGTGAAGGCAGGATGGTGTGTGTGTGGACATTTCCTGGAAACATAAGCTCACTAAGATAATAAATGAGATAAAATGATGATCTTGGTGCTTGGTGTTGTCACTCCCTCACCTCCAGTGGTGGCTGGTGGCACTTTAAATCAGAGGAAGGGCTCATAGTAATGGGTGGAAATGAATGAATGGGATGTTATTAGACACATCAAACACATGGTGTCCATTTGGTTAAAACCAATCCGTTCACTTCATTTCAGCCATTATTATGAGCCTCGTCTAATTGCCTCCCTGTAGGAAAGTGATTCACTTCACACCTCAGGTGTTTGACATTCACGTTGAGATGAATTTCCCCAGAAGATTCTGTTTCTCTGTACAGTGTCCATGTTGTCTTTTCTGTGTGACCCCATACAGATGTACACTGAGTGAACAAAACATTAAGAACACCTGCTCTTTCCATGACATAGACAGACCAGGTGAATCCAGGTGAAAGCTATGATCCCTTATTGATGTTACTTGTTACATCAATGTAGATGAAGGTTAAATAATATGTTAAATAAGGATTTTTAAGCCTCCTGACAATTGAGAGGTGGATTGTGTATGTGTGCCATTCAGAGGATGAATGGGCAAGACACAATATTTAAGTGCCTTTTAACGGGGTACAGTGTTAGCAGTGGAGGTTGCTGAGGGGAGGACAGCTCATTATAATGGCTGGAATGGAGTCAATGTCATGGTATTAACCACAAGGAGACCACGTGTTTGACGTGGATGACACCATTCCATTGACTCCATTCCAGACATTACTATGAGCCGTCCTCCCCTCAGCAGCCTCCACTGGGTGGTAGGTGTAAGGCACACTGGTTTGAGTGTGTTAAGAACTGCAACGCTGCTAGGTTTTTCACGCTCAACAGTTTCCCGTGTGTATCACGATTGGTCCACCACCCAATGGACATCCAGCCAACTTCCCAACTGTGGGAAACATTGGAGTCAACATGGGCCTGCATCTCTGTGGAACGCTTTCGACACCTTGTAGAGTCCAAGCCCCTGTGTGTGTGTGTGTGCGCGTGTGTGCGTGCGTGCGTGCGTGCGTGTGTGTGTGTGTGTGTGCGTGCGTGCGTGCGCGTGCGTGTGTGCGTGTGTGTGCGTGTCCTGGCAGGCTGGATTCACAGACTCCTGCAGCACTCATCTGGCCCCTCCGTGACTACAGGTGCTTCACATTACTGCTCTTAAAACCCAGCAAGAGAGGAAAATGACTGACACAATTTGTTTGAGAGGTAAGGGCAGCTTAGAGCAGAACTGTGTATGGACACACTATATTGACATATTCATTCATGGCCTTGTTGTGTCTGTTGAATGCTTCAGCATTCCAATGCAGTGCCGGAAAAACCCATATTGTTTTTGAATTGAATTCAATCAGGATTAACCCCTCATACTGGCAGTAATTAGGGGCAGGAGTGTTTCCAAACCTTGTGACCTGACTAGGAATAACTCTGGACTCTGGGTTGCCTTGAGATTTTCCTTGTCTTGGAATGTGGTCAGAATAAAGCCATGGCCAAAATCAAATGGGAGGGTCTGGACTGTAGTATGGTGAAGAGTCATATTTTCTGGATCATCACACAGAAAATACATCAACATTCCTTGTATTAGTGCCATTTTTGGTCAGCAGATATACCCCCTAACCCTCCCCCTGGCTTACAGTAAATATCCTCAGTGGTTTTGGTGACCACATACAGTATTTCATCATCGACAGGAAATAGATTCCTCTATTGGGTAATATCTGTGGGCACACTGTAGTCACCGAAATGGGAGTTATTTTGAAGAAATGTCACATATGGTTTCTATTCAACGGGTGAGGGGTGGAATGTTGTTGTATTCTCAATATCAGACACTACATTTCATTACTCATACCATTATCTCTCTGCCATGGTACTACTCTCAATGGGCCAATGCCAGAGATCCTCATCAGGTCATCTTGAGATGACCTCATACTCTAGTGTTATTTCACCTCAGATCTGAGTCAACTTCATCTGAAGCTAATTGACAATAATCTGACTGTAGTTATTTCCTGCAGTCAAATGACCTCATGGGTGGAATGTTACTCATATTTTTCATAATTAATCAACATTATTTCAAAACACCTGTTGAAAATCCAGTGTTTCTATGTCAAACAGTTATGCTGTATTTCAGTCTTCTATAATGTATGTGAAGTGTAATATTGGGACGCAAACTCAAAATTACATTTCAACTCCATATCTGACATGGTACAGGTGTCGTCTTCTTTCTTAAGCTCCTAATCATGTGTGAGGTGTATACGTTTGTTTCAAAGTAGATTTGTTTAAGAATACCAAGAAACACTCTGTGTGACCCTGATTTAGCCCACAGCAGTAAATGAAACCTTGCTATCAAACTCAACTAGAATTTAGTCTGTTCAATTCAATGGGGATTTATTGGTATGACGTTAGGCCTATATCTCAATGATATGTGTTGACATTGCCATGAACTACAGACAATGTTTTTGTTGCTTTTAGTTGATCTGAAGCCAAAGAAACATGCGATCATTCCAGAATGATGTTTGCTGTAATTGACCCATGTTTTACACGAGTCACTCATGCCTTTAACCATGTCTGCTAAATGCAGTATGTCTGTGCTGACTTTCAAACTAAAACACTAAACATGTATCCAAGCTATGCGTCAAACCAAACACAGTTGTCCGAATCTGCTTTTCGATGCAGTTCGTTCGGTTGTACCCAGAGCATGGCAAAGTCAAAAGACACACAATGGCTAATAACATAGATCCTTCCATGTCTTTTTATTGATATGTACAGAAGGTTTAGAGCTTGGTAGTGGTATCCGCAGTACAGATCTAACATCAGCCCTGTACACCATACACATCACTGATCTAACATCAGCCCTATACACACCACTGATCTAACATCAGCCCTATACACCATACACATCACTGATCTAACATCAGCCCTATACACCATACACATCACTGATCTAACATCAGCCCTATACACACCACTGATCTAATGTCAGACCTATACACATCACTGATCAAACATCAGCCCTATACACCATACACACCACTGATCTAACATCAGCCCTATACACCATACACACCACTGATCTAACATCAGCCCTATACACCATACACATCACTGATCTAACATCAGCCCTATACACACCACTGATCTAACATCAGACCTATACACATCACTGATCTAACATCAGCCCTATACACCATACACATCACTGATCTAACATCAGCCCTATAGACACCACTGATCTAATGTCAGCCCTATACACATCACTGATCAAACATCAGCCCTATACACCATACACACCACTGATCTAACATCAGCCCTATACACCATACACACCACTGATCTAACATCAGCCCTATACACACCACTGATCTAACATCAGCCCTATACACATCACTGACCTAACATCAGCCCTATACACCATACATACCACTGATCTAACATCAGCCCTATACATACCACTGATCTAACATCAGCCCTATACATACCACTGATCTAACATCAGCCCTATACACCATACATACCACTGATCTAACATCAGCCCTATACACACCACTGATCTAACATCAGCCCTATACACATCACTGACCTAACATCAGCCCTATACACCATACATACCACTGATCTAACATCAGCCCTATACATACCACTGATCTAACATCAGCCCTATACATACCACTGATCTAACATCAGCCCTATACACATCACTGATCTAACATCAGCCCTGTACACATCACTGATCTAACATCAGCCCTATACACATCACTGATCTAACATCAGCCCTGTACACATCACTGATCTAACATCAGCCCTATACACCATACACATCACTGATCTAACATCAGCCCTATACACATCACTGATCTAACATCAGCCCTATACACATCACTGACCTAACATCAGCCCTATACACCATACATACCACTGATCTAACATCAGCCCTATACACCATACACACCGCTGATCTAACATCAGCCCTATACACACCACTGATCTAACATCAGCCCTATACACATCACTGACCTAACATCAGCCCTATACACATAACTGATCTAACATCAGCCCTATACACATCACTGATCTAACATCAGCCCTATACACACCACTGATCTAATGTCAGACCTATACACATCACTGATCAAACATCAGCCCTATACACCATACACACCACTGATCTAACATCAGCCCTATACACACCACTGATCTAACATCAGCCCTATACACCATACACACCACTGATCTAACATCAGCCCTATACACACCACTGATCTAACATCAGCCCTATACACCATACATACCACTGATCTAACATCAGCCCTATACACCATACACACCGCTGATCTAACATCAGCGCTATACACATCACTGATCTAACATCAGCCCTATACACCATACACACCGCTGATCTAACATCAGCCCTATACACACCACTGATCTAACATCAGCCCTATACACCATACATACCACTGATCTAGCATCAGCCCTATACACCATACACATCAATGATCTAACACCAGCCCTATACACATCACTGATCTAACATCAGCCCTATACACCATACACACCACTGATCTAACATCAGCCCTATACACAACTGATCTAACATCAGCCCTATACACATCACTGATCTAACGTCAGCCCTATACACATCACTGATCTAACATCAGCCCTATACACCATACACATCACTGATCTAACATCAGCCCTATACAAACCACTGATCTAATGTCAGACCTATACACATCACTGATCAAACATCAGCCCTATACACCATACACACCACTGATCTAACATCAGCCCTATACACCATACACACCACTGATCTAACATCAGCCCTATACACATCACTGATCTAACATCAGCCCTATACACATCACTGATCTAACATCAGCCCTATACACACCACTGATCTAACATCAGCCCTATAAACCATACACACCACTGATCTAACATCAGCCCTATACACACCACTGATCTAACATCAGCCCTATACACATCACTGATCTAACATCAGCCCTATACACACCACTGATCTAACATCAGCCCTATACACACCACTGATCTAACATCAGCCCTATACACTATACACATCACTGATCTAACATCAGCCCTATACACATCACTGATCTAACATCAGCCCTATACACATCACTGATCTAACATCAGCCCTATACACACCACTGATCTAACATCAGCCCTATACACATCACTGACCTAACATCAGCCCTATACACCATACACACCACTGATCTAACATCAGCCCTATACACATCACTGATCTAACATCAGCCCTATACACATCACTGATCTAACATCAGCCCTATACACATCACTGATCTAACATCAGCCCTGTACACATCACTGATCTAACATCAGCCCTATACACATCACTGATCTAACATCAGCCCTGTACACATCACTGATCTAACATCAGCCCTATACACCATACACATCACTGATCTAACATCAGCCCTATACACATCACTGATCTAACATCAGCCCTATACACATCACTGACCTAACATCAGCCCTATACACCATACATACCACTGATCTAACATCAGCCCTATACACCATACACACCGCTGATCTAACATCAGCCCTATACACACCACTGATCTAACATCAGCCCTATACACATCACTGACCTAACATCAGCCCTATACACATAACTGATCTAACATCAGCCCTATACACATCACTGATCTAACATCAGCCCTATACACACCACTGATCTAATGTCAGACCTATACACATCACTGATCAAACATCAGCCCTATACACCATACACACCACTGATCTAACATCAGCCCTATACACACCACTGATCTAACATCAGCCCTATACACCATACACACCACTGATCTAACATCAGCCCTATACACACCACTGATCTAACATCAGCCCTATACACCATACATACCACTGATCTAACATCAGCCCTATACACCATACACACCGCTGATCTAACATCAGCGCTATACACATCACTGATCTAACATCAGCCCTATACACCATACACACCGCTGATCTAACATCAGCCCTATACACACCACTGATCTAACATCAGCCCTATACAACATACACACCACTGATCTAACATCAGCCCTATACACCATACACATCAATGATCTAACACCAGCCCTATACACATCACTGATCTAACATCAGCCCTATACAACATACACACCACTGATCTAACATCAGCCCTATACACAACTGATCTAACATCAGCCCTATACACATCACTGATCTAACGTCAGCCCTATACACATCACTGATCTAACATCAGCCCTATACACCATACACATCACTCATCTAACATCAGCCCTATACACACCACTGATCTAATGTCAGACCTATACACATCACTGATCAAACATCAGCCCTATACACCATACACACCACTGATCTAACATCAGCCCTATACACCATACACACCACTGATCTAACATCAGCCCTATACACATCACTGATCTAACATCAGCCCTATACACATCACTGATCTAACATCAGCCCTATACACACCACTGATCTAACATCAGCCCTATAAACCATACACACCACTGATCTAACATCAGCCCTATACACACCACTGATCTAACATCAGCCCTATACACATCACTGATCTAACATCAGCCCTATACACACCACTGATCTAACATCAGCCCTATACACACCACTGATCTAACATCAGCCCTATACACTATACACATCACTGATCTAACATCAGCCCTATACACATCACTGATCTAACATCAGCCCTATACACATCACTGATCTAACATCAGCCCTATACACACCACTGATCTAACATCAGCCCTATACACATCACTGACCTAACATCAGCCCTATACACCATACACACCACTGATCTAACATCAGCCCTATACACATCACTGATCTAACATCAGCCCTATACACATCACTGATCTAACATCAGCCCTATACACATCACTGATCTAACATCAGCCCTATACACACCACTGCTCTAACATCAGCCCTATAAACCATACACACCACTGATCTAACATCAGCCCTATACACATCACTGACCTAACATCAGCCCTATACACCATACACACCACTGATCTAACATCAGCCCTATACACATCACTGATCTAACATCAGCCCTATACACATCACTGATCTAACATCAGCCCTATACACATCACTGATCTAACATCAGCCCTATACACATCACTGATCTAACATCAGCCCTATACACATCACTGATCTAACATCAGCCCTATACACACCACTGATCTAACATCAGCCCTATAAACCATACACACCACTGATCTAACATCAGCCCTATACACACCACTGATCTAACATCAGCCCTATACACATCACTGATCTAACATCAGCCCTATACACATCACTGATCTAACATCAGCCCTATACACACCACTGATCTAACATCAGCCCTATAAACCATACACACCACTGATCTAACATCAGCCCTATACACACCACTGATCTAACATCAGCCCTATACACATCACTGATCTAACATCAGCCCTATACACATCACTGATCTAACATCAGCCCTATACACACCACTTATCTAACATCAGCCCTATAAACCATACACACCACTGATCTAACATCAGCCCTATACACATCACTGATCTAACATCAGCCCTATACACATCACTGATCTAACATCAGCCCTATACACACCACTGATCTAACATCAGCCCTATAAACCATACACACCACTGATCTAACATCAGCCCTATACACATCACTGATCTAACATCAGCCCTATACACACCACTGATCTAACATCAGCCCTGTACACCATACATACCACTGATCTAACATCAGCCCTATACACACCACTGATCTAACATCAGCCCTATACACCATACATACCACTGATCTAACATCAGCCCTATACACATCACTGATCTAAAATCAGCCCTATACACATCACTGATCTAACATCAGCCCTATACACACCACTGATCTAACATCAGCCCTGTACACCATGCATACCACTGATCTAACATCAGCCCTATACACCATACACACCACTGATCTAACATCAGCCCTATACACATCACTGATCTAACATCAGCCCTATACACATCACTGATCTAACATCAGCCCTATACACATCACTGATCTAACGTCAGCCCTAACACCATACACACCACTGATCTAACATCAGCCCTATACACATCACTGATCTAACATCAGCCCTATACACATCACTGACCTAACATCAGCCCTATACACATCACTGATCTAACATCAGCCCTATACACATCACTGATCTAACATCAGCCCTATACACATCACTGATCTAACATCAGCCCTATACACCATACACATCACTGATCTAACATCAGCCCTATACACATCACTGATCTAACATCAGACCTATACACCATACACATCACTGATCTAACATCAGCCCTATACACATCACTGATCTAACATCAGACCTATACACACCACTGATCTAACATCAGCCCTATACACATCACTGATCTAACATCAGCCCTATACACCATACACATCACTGATCTAACATCAGCCCTATACACCATACAAAGCACTGATCTAACATCAGCCCTATACACATCACTGATCTAACATCAGCCCTATACACCATACACAGCACTGATCTAACATCAGCCCTATACACAACTGATCTAACATCAGCCCTATACACATCACTGATCTAACGTCAGCCCTATACACATCACTGATCTAACATCAGCCCTATACACATCACTGATCTAACATCAGCCCTATATACATCACTGATCTAACATCAGCCCTATACACATCACTGATCTAACATCAGCCCTAACACCATACACACCACTGATCTAACATCAGCCCTATACACATCACTGATCTAACATCAGCCCTATACACATCACTGACCTAACATCAGCCCTATACACATCACTGATCTAACATCAGCCCTATACACCATACACACCACTGATCTAACATCAGCCCTATACACATCACTGATCTAACATCAGCCCTATACACATCACTGACCTAACATCAGCCCTATACACATCACTGATCTAACATCAGCCCTATACACCATACACACCACTGATCTAACATCAGCCCTATACACATCACTGATCTAACATCAGCCCTATACACGTCACTGATCTAACATCAGCCCTATACACCATACACATCACTGATCTAACATCAGCCCTATACACATCACTGATCTAACATCAGCCCTATGCACATCACTGATCTAACATCAGCCCTATACACCATACACATCACTGATCTAACATCAGCCCTATACACATCACTGATCTAACATCAGCCCTATGCACATCACTGATCTAACATCAGCCCTATACACATCACTGATCTAACATCAGCCCTATACACATCACTGATCTAACATCAGCCCTATACACCATACACATCACTGATCTAACATCAGCCCTATACACAGCACTGATCTAACATCAGCCCTATACACCATACACACCACTGATCTAACATCAGCCCTATACACCATACACACCACTGATCTAACATCAGCCCTATACACACCACTGATCTAACATCAGCCCTATAAACACCACTGATCTAACATCAGCCCTATAAACCATACACACCACTGATCTAACATCAGCCCTATACACACCACTGATCTAACATCAGCCCTATACACCATACACATCACTGATCTAACATCAGCCCTATACACAGCACTGATCTAACATCAGCCCTATACACATCACTGATCTAACATCAGCCCTATCTATATACCATACACACCACTGATCTAACATCAGCCCTATACACATTACTGATCTAAAGTCAGCCCTATATACCATACACATCACCATTGCCTGGGTTCAGCTCGGCGTCTTCACCAGACTCTAGGTCCGTGTCCCACTACTTTATACCATAAACCCATGGGCCCTGGTCAAAAGTAGTGCTTTATGTAGGGAATAGGTTGCCATTTTGGATTCAGTTGAGCAGTATGACAGTATGATACATTGATTGCCAAGGCAGAAGGAAACCAAAACTCTGTTAGAGACCCCGAGGCAATTCACTGTCGAAAAAAACAGTGTTAATCTGTTTACAAATGAGTGCAAGACAAGTTTCACAGGCTGCTGTGAGCGGTGGGTAGATGGCAGAGTGCTGGAGGAGACCGTGTGTGTACTGTCACTGTGTGATTGAAGTGTGCCGTACTACACTGGGGGCAGGACTGGGAGTCAAGTCATTACAACCATTACCACTTAATGAGGGTCATTTATTCTAATTACAGCAGAAATGTTTACCCTGGGGGATGCTTACACTGAAACAACTAGAAACCCCTTCTTGGCTGTGTCTGGTGATGAGGCATTTCATGTAGTACAGCAACACATCAGGTGCACTACATGAAGAGAAGTTGTTAATTGTATGGATTGAGGAATTCCCTGTGGAGTAAAATATTGTGGAAAGGCACCTGTATTTTGCACCTGACTTTTGGGCTTAAGAACGTATGAGCTTTTAGGTTTATAATTCCACTATTCTATGATGTTATAAATCTACCCCCCTCTCTCCTCTGCCCTACCCCCTCTCTCCGATTACCTACCCCCCTCTCATCTCTACCCTACCCCCTTCTCTCCTCTGCCCTACCCCCTCTCTCCGATTACCTACCCCCCTCTCATCTCTACCCTACCCCCTTCTCTCCTCTGCCCTACCCCCTCTCTCCTATACCCTACCCCCTCTCTCCTCTACCTTACCTCCTCTCTCCTCTGCCCTACCCCCTCTCCTCTCCTCTACCCTACCCCCCTCTCCTCTCCTCTGCCCTACCCCCCTCTCCTCTACCTTACCCCATCTCTCCTCTGCCCTACCCCCTCTCCTCTCATCTCTACCCTACCCCCCTCTCTCCTCTGCCCTACCCCTCTCTCCCCTATACCCTACCCCCCTCTCTTCTATACCCTACCCCCCTCTCTCCTCTGCCCTACCCCCCTCTCTCCTATACCCTACACCCCTCTCTCCTATACCCTACCCCCCTCTCTCCTATACCTTAGCCCCCTCTCTCCTATACCCTACCCCCTCTCTCCTATACCCTACCCCCTCTCTCCTATATCCTACCCCCTCTCTACCCTACCCCCCCTCTCCTTTACCTTACCCCCCTCTCTCCTCTACCCTACCCCCTCTCTCCTCAACCCTACCCCCCTCTCTCCTCTACCCTACCCCTCTCTCCTCTACCCTACCCCATCTCTCATATACCCTACCCCCTCTCTCCTCTACCCCACCCCCTCTCTCCTCTACCATACCCCCTCTCTCCTATACCCTACCCCTTCTCTCCTAAACCCCCCTCTCTCCTCTACCCTACCCCCCTCTCTCCTCTACCCTACCCCCTCTCTCCTCTACCTTACCCCCTCTCACCTATACCCTACCCCCCTCTCTCCTATACCCTACACCCTCTCTCCTATACCCTACCCCCCTCTCTCCTCTACCCTAACCCCCTCTCTCCTCTACCCTACCACCTCTCTCCTCTACCCTACACCCTCTCTCCTCTGCCCTACACCCTCTCTCCTCTGCCCTACCACCCCTCTCTCCTCTGCCTTACCCCCTCTCTCCTCTGCCCTACCCCCCTCTCCTCTACCTTACCCCATCTCTCCTATGCTTTACCCCCCCACCTCTCCACTGCCCTACACCCCCCTCTCTCCTCTGCCCTACCCCCTCTCTCCTATAACCTACCCCCCTCTCATCTCTACCCTACCCCCCTCTCTCCTCTGCCCTACCCCTCTCTCCCCTATACCCTACCCCCCTCTATCCTATACCCTACCCCCCTCTCTCCTCTGCCCTACCCCCCCTCTCCTTTACCTTACCCCCCTCTCTCCTCTACCCTACCCCCCTCTCTCCTATACCCTCCCCCCTCTCTCCTCTACCCTAACCCCCTCTCTCCTCTACCCTACCCCCTCTCTCCTCAACCCTACACCCTTCTCTCCTCTACCCTACCCCCCTCTCCTATACCCTACCCCATCTCTCATATACCCTACCCCCCTCTCTCCTCTACCCCACCCCCCTCTCTCCTCTACCATACCCCCTCTCTCCTATACCCTACCCCCCTCTCTCCTATACCCTACCCCTTCTCTCCTATTCCCTACCCCCCTCTCTCCTCTGCCCTACCCCCTCACTCCTCTGCCCTACCCTACCTCTCTCCTCTGCCCTACCCCCTCTCTCCTCTGCCCTACCCCACCTCTCTCCTCTACCCTGCCCCCTCTCTCCTATACCCTACCCCCCTCTCCTATACCCTACCCCCTCTATCCTCTGCCCTACCCCCCTCTCCTATACCCTACCCCCTCTCTCCTATACCTTACACCCCTCTCTCCTATACCCTACCCCCTCTCTCCTATAGCCTACCCCCCTCTCTCCTCTACCCTACCCCCTCTCTCCTATACCCTACCCCCTCTCTCCTATACCCTACCCCCTCTCTCCTATACCTTACACCCCTCTCTCCTATACCCTACCCCCTCTCTCCTATAGCCTACCCCCCTCTCTCCTCTACCCTACCCCCTCTCTCCTATACCCTACCCCCTCTCTCCTATACCCTACCCCCTCTCTCCTATAGCCTACCCCCCTCTCTCCTATACCCTACCCCCTCTCTCCTATACCTTACCCCCCTCTCTCCTCTGCCCTACCCCCCTCTCCTCTACCCTACCCCCTCTATCATCTCCTCTGCCCTACTCCATCTCTCTCCTCTGCCCTACCCCACCTTTCTCCTCAACCCTACCCTACCTCTCTCCTCTGCCCTACCCCACCTCTCTCCTCTGCCCTACCCTACCTGTCTCCTCTACCCTACCCAACCTCTCTCCTCTGCCCTACAACACCTCTCTCCTCTGCCCTACCCCCCTCTCTCCTCTGCCCTACACCCTCACTCCTCTGCCCTACACCCTCTCTCCTCTGCCCTAACCCACCTCTCTCCTCTCCTCTGCCCTAACCCATCTCTCTCCTCTGCCCTACCCCACCTCTCTCCTCTACCCTACCCTACCTCTCTCCTCTGCCCTACCCCACCTCTCTCCTCTGCCCTACCCTACCTGTCTCCTCTACCCTACCCCACCTCTCTCCTCTGCCCTACCCCACCTCTCTCCTCTGCCCTACCCCCCTCTCTCCTCTGCCCCACACCCTCACTCCTCTGACCTACACCCTCTCTCCTCTGCCCTAACCCACCTCTCTCCTCTCCTCTGCCCTACCCCATCTCTCTCCTCTGCCCTACCCCACCTCTCTCCTCTACCCTACCCTACCTCTCTCCTCTGCCCTACCCCACCTCTCTCC
>NC_143045.1:20040000-20055000 GCF_057628025.1 Oncorhynchus mykiss
TCAGTAACTCCATCTCTCCATCTCTCTATAACTCCATCTCTCCATCTCTCTGTAACTCCATCTCTCTCTAACTCCATCTCTCCATCTCTCTATAACTTAATCTCTCCATCTCTCTCCATCTCTCCATCTCTCTATAATTTCATCTCTCCATCTCTCTGTAACTCCATCTCTCCATCTCTCTGTAACTCCATCTCTCTATAACTCCATCTCTCCATCTCTCTGTAACTCCATCTCTCCATCCCTCCATCTCTCTATAAATCCATCTCTCTATAAATCCATCTCTCCATCCCTCCATCTCTCGATAACTCCATCTCTCTATAACTCCATCTCTCTATAACTCCTTCTCTCCATCTCTCTCTAACTCCATCTCTCCATCTCTCTATAACTCCATCTCTCCATCTCTCTGTAACTCCATCTCTCCATCTCTCTGTAACTCCATCTCTCCATCTCTCTATAATTTAATCTCTCCATCTCTCTGTAACTCCATCTCTCCATCTCTCTGTAACTCCATCTCTCTATAACTCCATCTCTCTGTAACTCCATCTCCATCAATCCATCTCTCTATAAATCCATCTCTCCATCCCTCCATCTCTCTATAACTCCATCTCTCTATAACTCCATCTCTCCATCTCTCTATAACTCCAGCGCTCCATCTCTCTATAACTCCGTCTCTCCTTAAATCCGTCTCTCCATCTCTCTATAACTCCATCTCTGTATCTCTCTATAACTCAATCTCTCCATCTCTCTATAACTCCATCTTGTCATCTCTCTATAACTCCATCGCTCCATCTCTCTATTACTCCATATCTCCATCTCTCTACAACTCTATCTCTCCATCTCTCTATAACTCCATCTCTTTATAACCTCATCTGTCCATCTCTCTGTAATTCCATCTCTCTATAACACCATCTCTCTATAACTCCATCTATCTATAACTCCATCTCTCCATCTATATCTCTCTATAACTCCATCTCTGCATCTCTCAGTAACTCCATCTCCCCATCTCTCTATAACTCCATCTCTCCATCTCTCTGTAACTCCATCTCTCTCTAACTCCATCTCTCCATCTCTCTATAACTCCATCTCTCCATCTCTCTGTAACTCCATCTCTCTGTAACTCCATCTCTCCATCTCTCTGTAACTCCATCTCTCTATAACTCCATCTCTACATCTCTCTGTAACTCCATCTCTCCATCCCTTCATCTCTCTATAAATCCATCTCTCTATAAATCCATCTCTCCATCCCTCCATCTCTCGATAACTCCATCTCTCTATAACTCCATCTCTCCATCTCTCTATAACTCCAGCGCTCCATCTTTCTATAACTCCATCTCTCTCTAACTCCATCTCTCCATCTCTCTATAACTCCATCTCTCCATCTCTCTGTAACTCCATCTCTCCATCTCTCTGTAACTCCATCTCTCTGTAACTCCATCTCTCCATCTCTCTATAATTTAATCTCTCCATCTCTCTGTAACTCCATCTCTCTATAACTCCATCTCTCTGTAACTCCATCTCCATCAATCCATCTCTCTATAAATCCATATCTCCATCCCTCCATCTCTCTATAACTCCATCTCTCTATAACTCCATCTCTCCATCTCTGTATAACTCCAGCGCTCCATCTCTCTATAACTCCGTCTCTCCTTAACTCCGTCTCTCCATCTCTCTATAACTCCATCTCTGTATCTCTCTATAACTCAATCTCTCTATAACTCAATCTCTCCATCTCTCTATAACTCCATCTTGTCATCTCTCTATAACTCCATCGCTCCATCTCTCTATAACTCCATATCTCCATCTCTCTACAACTCTATCTCTCCATCTCTCTATAACTCCATCTCCTTATAACCTCATCTGTCCATCTCTCTGTAATTCCATCTCTCTATAACACCATCTCTCTATAACTCCATCTATCTATAACTCCATCTCTCCATCTGTCCATCTCTCTATAACTCCATCTATCTATAACTCCATCTCTCTATAACTCCATCTCTGTATAACACCATCTCTCCATCTCTCTATAACTCCATCCATCTATAACTCCATCTCTCTATAACTCCATCTCCCCATCTCTAAATAACTAATCTCTCCATCTCTCTATAACTCCATCTGTACATCTCTCTATAACTCAATATCTCCATCTCTCTGTAACTCCATCTCTCCATCTCTCTGTAACTCCATCTCTCTATAACTCCATCTCTCCATCTCTCTATAATTTCATCTCTCCATCTCTCTGTAACTCCATCTCTCCATCTCTCTGTAACTCCATCTCTCTATAACTCCATCTCTCCATCTCTCTGTAACTCCATCTCTCCATCCCTTCATCTCTCTATAAATCCATCTCTCTATAAATCCATCTCTCCATCCCTCCATCTCTCGATAACTCCATCTCTCTATAACTCCATCTCTCCATCTCTCTCTAACTCCATCTCTCCATCTCTCTATAACTCCATCTCTCCATCTCTCTGTAACTCCATCTCTCCATCTCTCTGTAACTCCATCTCTCTGTAACTCCATCTCTCCATCTCTCTATAATTGAATCTCCCCATCTCTCTGTAACTCCATCTCTCCATCTCTCTGTAACTCCATCTCTCTATAACTCCATCTCTCTGTAACTCCATCTCCATCAATCCATCTCTCTATAAATCCATCTCTCCATCCCTCCATCTCTCTATAACTCCATCTCTCTATAACTTCATCTCTCCATCTCTGTATAACTCCAGCGCTCCATCTCTCTATAACTCCGTCTCTCCTTAACTCCGTCTCTCCATCTCTCTATAACTCAATCTCTCTATAACTCAATCTCTCCATCTCTCTATAACTCCATCTTGTCATCTCTCTATAACTCCATCGCTCCATCTCTCTATAACTCCATATCTCCATCGCTCTATAACTCCATCTCTTTATAACCTCATCTGTCCATCTCTCTGTAATTCCATCTCTCTATAACACCATCTCTCTATAACTCCATCTATCTATAACTCCATCTCTCCATCTGTCCATCTCTCTATAACTCCATCTATCTATAACTCCATCTCTCTATAACTCCATCTCTGTATAACACCATCTCTCCATCTCTCTATAACTCCATCTATCTATAACTCCATCTCTCTATAACTCCATCTCCCCATCTCTAAATAACTAATCTCTCCATCTCTCTATAACTCCATCTGTATATCTCTCTATAACTCAATATCTCCATCTCTCTATAACACCATCTCTCCATCTCTCTATAACTCCATCTCTCGATAACTCCATCTCCCCATCTCTAAATAACTCATCTCTCCATCTCTCTATAACTCCATCTGTATATCTCTCTATAATTCCATCTCTCTATAACGCCATCTCCCCATCTCTCTATAACTCAATCTCTCAAAACTCCATCTCTCTATAACTCCATCTCTCCATTTCTCTATTGCTCCATCTCTCAATTTCTGTATAACTCCATCTCTCTATAACTCCATCTCTCCATCTCTCTATAACTCCATCTCTCCATCTCT
This sequence comes from Oncorhynchus mykiss, assembly GCF_057628025.1. Classification (NCBI taxonomy): domain Eukaryota; kingdom Metazoa; phylum Chordata; class Actinopteri; order Salmoniformes; family Salmonidae; genus Oncorhynchus; species Oncorhynchus mykiss. The sequence continues at coordinate 20,043,504 of NC_143045.1, forward strand.
CTATAACTACATATCTCCATCTCTCTACAACTCCATCTCTCCATCTCTCTATTACTACATCTCTCTATAACTCTATCTCTCCATCTCTCTATAATTCCATCTCTATATAACTTCATCTCTCTGTAACTCCATCTCTCCATCCGTCCATCTCTCTATAACTACATCTCTCTATAATATTCCATCTCTCCATCTCTCTATAACTCCATCTCTCCATCTTTCTAGAACTCCATCTCTCTATATCTCCTTCTCTCCATCTCTCTATAACTCCATCTCTCCATCTCTCTATAACTTCATCCCTTCATCTCTCTATAACTCCATCACTCCATTTCTCTATAAATCCATCCCTCCACCACTCCATCTCTCTATCTCCATCTATAGATCCCTCAATCTCTCTATATCTTCATCTATACATCCCTCCATCTCTCCATAACTCTATCCCTCCATCCCTCCATCTCTCTATAAGTCCATCCCTCCATCCCTCTATAACTCCATCTTGCCATCTCTCTAAAACTCGATCCCTCCATCTCTCTATAACTTGATCTATATATCTCTCTACAGCTCCATCTCTCTATAGATCCATCTCTCTATAACTCCATCTCTCTATAACTCCATCTCTCCCTGTCTCTCTATAACTCCATCTCTCTGTTACGCCATCTCTCTATAACTCCATCTCTTTACAACTCCATCTATCCATTTCTTTACAACTCCATCTCTCCATCTCTCTATAACTCCATCTCTATATCTCTCTATAGCTCAATATCTCCATCTCTCTATAACTCCATCTCTCCATTTCTCTATAACTCCATCTCTCCATCCCTCTTTAACTCCATCTCTTTGTTACTCCATCTCACCATCTCTCTATAACTCCATCTCTCTATAACTCCATCTCTCCATCTTTCTAGAACTCCATCTCTCTATATCTCCATCTCTCCATCTCTCTATAACTCCATCTCTCTACAACACCATCTCTCTATAACTCCATCTTTCTATAAATCCATCTCTCTATAACTCCATCTCTCCATTTCTCTATAACTCCATTTCTCCATCTCTCTATAACTCCATCTCTCCATCTCTCTATAACTCCATCTCTCTATAACTTAATCCCTTCATCTCTCTATAACTCCATCACTCAATTTCTATATAAATCCATCACTCCACCACTCCATCTTGCTATATCTCCATCTATAGATCTCTCCATCTCTCTATATCTTCATCTATATATCCCTCCATCTCTCCATAACTCCATCCCTCCATCTCTCTATAACTCCATCCCTCCATCCCTCTATAACTCCATCTTGACATCTCTCTAAAACTCCATCCCTCCATCTCTCCATAACTCCATCCCTCCGTCCCTCCATCTCTCTATAACTTCATCTATATATCTCTCTACAGCTCCATCTCTCTATAGCTCCATCTCTCTATAATGCCATCTCTCTATAATTCCATCTCTCCATCTCTCTATAACTTCATCTATATATCTCTCTACAGCTCCATCTCTCTATAGCTCCATCTCTCTATAATGCCATCTCTCTATATCTCCTTCTCTCCATCTCTCTATAAATCCATCTCTCTAGAACTCCATCTCTCCATTTCTCTATAACTCCATCTCTCCATCTCTCTATAACTTCATCCCTTCATCTCTCTATAACTCCATCACTCCATTTCTCTATAAATCCATCCCTCCACCACTCCATCTTTCTATCTCCATCTATAGATCCCTCCATCTCTCTATATCTTCATCTATACGTCCCTCCATCTCTCCATAACTCCATTCCTCCATCCCTCCATCCCTCCATCTCTCTATAACTCTATAACTCTATAACTCCATCACTCAATTTCTCTATAAATCCATCACTCCACCACTCCATCTCGCTATATCTCCATTTATAGATCTCTCCATCTCTCTATATCTTCATCTATACATCCCTCCATCGCTCCATAACTCCATCCCTCCATCTCTCTATAACTCCATCCCTCCATCTCTCCATAACTCCATCCCTCCGTCTCTCCATCTCTCTATAACTCCATCCCTCCATCCCTCTATAACTCCATCTTGACATCTCTCTAAAACTCCATCCCTCCATCTCTCCATAACTCCATCCCTCCATCTCTCTATAACTTCATCTATATATCTCTCTACAGCACCATCTCTCTATAGCTCCATCTCTCTATAACTCCATCTCTCTATAATTCCATCTCTCCATCTCTCTATAACTCTATCTCTCCGTCTCTCTTTAACTCCATCGCTCTATAACTCCATCTCTCCATCTCTCTACAACTCCATCTCTCCATCTCTATAACTCCATCTCTCCATCTCTCTATAACTCCATCTCTCTCCATCTCTCTACAACTCCATCTATCCATTTCTTTACAACTCCATCTCTCTATAACCATCTCTTCATAGCTCTATAGATCTCTCCATCTCTCTATATCTTCATCTATACATCCCTCCATCTCTCCATAACTCCATCCCTCCATCTCTCTATAACTCCATCCCTCCATCCCTCTATAACTCCATCTTGCCATCTCTCTAAAACTCCATCCCTCCATCTCTCTATAACTTGATTTATATATCTCTCTATAACTCCATCTCTCTATAACTTGATCTATATATCTCTCTACAGCTCCAACTCTCTATTGCTCCATCTTTCTATAACTCCATCTCTCTATAATTCCATCTCTCCATCTCTCTATAACTCCATCTCTCCGTCTCTCTATAACTCCATCTCTCTATAACTCCATCTCTCCCTGTCTCTCTATAACTCCATCTCTCTACAACTCCATCCATCCATTTCTTTACAACTCCATCTCTCCATCTCTCTATAACTCCATATCTCTATATCTACTTCTCTCCATCTCTCTATAACTCCATCTCTCTACAACTCCATCTCTCTATAACTCCATCACTCCATCTTTCTATAAATACATCTCTCTATAACTCCATCTCTCCATCTCTCTATAACTCCATCTCTCCATCTCTCTATAACTCCATCTCTCCATTTCTTTATAACTCCATCTCTCAATAACTTAGTCCCTTCATCTCTCTATAACTCCATCACTCAATTTCTCTATAAATCCATCCCTCCACCACTCCATCTCGCTATATCTCCATTTATAGATCTCTCCATCTCTCTATATCTTCATCTATACATCCCTCCATCTCTCCATAACTCCATCCCTCCATCTCTCTATAACTCCATCCCTCCATCCATCTATAACTCCATCTTGACATCTCTCTAAAACTCCATCCCTCCATTTTTCCATAACTCCATCCCTCCATCTCTCTATAACTCCATCCCTCCATCCCTCTATAACTCCATCTTGCCATCTCTCTAAAACTCCATCCCTCCATCTCTCTATAACTTGATTTATATATCTCTCTATAACTCCATCTCTCTATAACTTGATCTATATATCTCTCTACAGCTCCAACTCTCTATTGCTCCATCTTTCTATAACTCCATCTCTCTATAATTCCATCTCTCCATCTCTCTATAACTCTATCTCTCCGTCTCTCTTTAACTCCATCGCTCTATAACTCCATCTCTCCATCTCTCTACAACTCCATCTCTCCATCTCTATAACTCCATCTCTCCATCTCTCTATAACTCCATCTCTCTCCATCTCTCTACAACTCCATCTATCCATTTCTTTACAACTCCATCTCTCTATAACCATCTCTTCATAGCTCTATAACTACATCTCTATAACTCCATCTCTCCATCTCTCTATAACTCCATCTCTCCATCTCTCTATAACTCCATCTCTCCATCTCTCTATAACTTAATCTCTCCATCTCTCTCTAACTCCATCTCTCCATCTCTCTATAACTCCATCTATCCATCCCTCCATCTCTCTCAAACTCCATCTCCCCATCTCTCTATAACTCTATCTCTATATAATTCCATCTCTCTATATAATCCTCTCTCCATCTCTCGATAACACCATCTCTCCATCTCTAAATAACTCCATCTCTATATCTCTCTATAACTCAATCTCTCTATATAATCCTCTCTCCATCTCTCTATAACACCATCTCTCCATCTCTAAATAACTCCATCTCTCCATCTCTAAATAACTCCATCTCTCCATCTCTCTATAACTCCATCTCTACATCTCTCTATAACTCAATAACTCCATCTCTCTGTAACTCCATCTCTCCATCTCTCTATAACTCCATCTCTCTATAACTCCATCTCTCTATAACTCCATCTCTCTATAACTCCATCTCTCTATAACTCCATCTCTCCATCTATCTATAACTCCATCTCTCTATAACTCCATCTCTCCATCTCTATTTTACTCCATCTCTCAATTTCTGTATAACTCCATCTCTCTATAACACCCTATCTCCATCTCTAAATAACTCCATCTATCCATCTCTCTATAACTCCATCTCTATTTCTCTCTATAACTCAATCTCTCCATCTCTCTATAACTTCATCTCTCCATCTCTCTATAACTCAATCTAAATGTCTCTATAACTCCTTCTCTCCATCTCTCTACAACTCCATCTCTCTATAACTCCATCTCTCTATAACTCCATCTCTCCATCCCACCATCTTTATATAACTCCATCTCTCTATAACTCCATCTCTCTACAACTCCATCTCTCTATAACTCCATCTCTCTATAACTCCGTCTCTCCATCTCTCTATAACTCCATCTCTCCATTTCTCTATAACTGCATATCTCCGTCTCTCTATAACTCCATCACTCCATTTCTCTATAAATCCATCCCTCCACCACTCCATCTCTCTATATCTCCATCTATAGATCCCTCCATCTCTCTATATCTTCATCTATACATCCTTCCATTTCTACATAACTCCATCCCTCCGTCCCTCCATCTCTCTATAAATTCATCCCTCCATCCCTCTATAACTCCATCTTGCCATCTCTCTATAACTCCATTCCTCCATCTCTCCATAACTCCATCACTCTATAACTCCATCTCTCTATAACTCCATCTCTGCATCCCTCTATAACTCCATCTCTCTATTACTCCATCTCTCCATCTCTCTATAACTCCATTCCTCCATCTCTCCATAACTCCATCACTCTATAACTCCATCTCTCTATAACTCCATCTCTGCATCCCTCTATAACTCCATCTCTCTATTACTCCATCTCTCCATCTCTCTATAACTCCATCTCTCTATAACTCCATCTCTCCATCTCTCTATAACTCCATCTCTCTATAACTCCATCTCTCCATCTCCCTATATCTCCTTCTCTCCATCTCTCTATAACTCCATCTCTCCGTCTCCTTATAACTCCATCTCTCCATCCCTCCATCTCTCTATAACTCAATCTCTCTATAACTCCATCTCTCCAACCCTCCATCTCTCTATAAATCCATCTCTCTATAGCTCCATCTCTCCAACCCTCCATCTCTCTATAAATCCATCTCTCTATAGCTCCATCTCTCCATCCCTCTATAACTCCATCTCTATATCTCTCTATAACTCAATTTCTCCTTAACTCCATCTCTCTATAAATCCATCTCTCTATAAATCCATCTCTCTATAGCTCCATCTCTCCATCCCTCTATAACTCCATCTCTATATCTCTCTATAACTCAATTTCTCCTTAACTCCATCTCTCTATAACTCCATCTCTCCATCTCTCTATTACTCCATCTCTCAATTTCTGTATAACTCCATCTCTCTATAACTCCATCTCTCCTTAACTCCATCTCTCTATAACGCTATCTCTCCATCTCTCTATTACTCCATCTCTCAATTTCTGTATAACTCCATCTCTCTATAACTCCATCTCTCCATCTCTCTATAACTCCATCTCTACATCTCTCTATAACTCCCTCTCTCTATAACTCCGTCTCTCTAGAACTCCATCTCTCCATCTCTCTTTAACTCCATCTCTCCATATCTCTTTAACTCCATCTCTCCATTTCTCTATAACTCCATCTCTCCATCTCTCTATAGCTCCATCTCTCCATAACTCCATCTCTTGATCTCTCCATCTCTCTGTAACTCCATCTATACATCCCTCCATCCTCTCACTTTCTCTATCCTTTGATCTCAGCTCTATGATTGTTCTTTTATGAAAATAATGGCTGTTGATTTATTATGAAAATGAAAAGTGTGTGTGAGTCTGTTTGCCGGCGTGCTCTGCTATTTAGTTAGTGTGTGTGTGTCTGTATTTGTCCATGTATAGGTTCCAGTGTGTGTATGTTCCTGTGTGTTACTGTGTTGGCAAGGGTCCTACAGAGAGGAGCAGTGATTGCGTGGCAGTCCCCCCCGTCCCGTCCCAGTCCCCGTCCCCGTCAGTGTTCTGGTGTGTCTCGGGGCTTTGCAGTGGGTTTATGATGTCTACCAGAGAGTGCTGGGGCTGCAGATGGCAGGAGGGAGAGAGAGGTGTGTTGCTGCATTAATATGGCCTGCAATTCTCGTTAGCACTAATCAGGGGCTTCCTGTACCGAGAGTAGGCCGGGTTCACCTTCCCCCACAGCGAACACACACACACAAACACACACACACACACACACACCCACACACTCCCTTCTAGCCTTCTGGCTCTTTCCCCGCTCTCACTTCCTACTCTCTCTCTCACCATATTGGCCCATATCTCTCTCTCTCTCCCTCACCCTCTCTCTCTCTCTCTCTCTCTCACTCTCTCTTCCTCTCTCTCTCTCTCTCTCTCCCTCACCCTTTCTCTCTCTCTCTCTCTCTCTCTCTTCCTCTCTCTCTCTCTCTCTCTCTTTCTCTTTCTCTTTCTCTTTCTCTCTCTCTCTCTTTCTCTTTCTCTCTCTCTCTTTCTCTCTCTCTCTCTCTCTCTCTCTCTCTCTTTCTCTTTCTCTTTCTCTCGCTCTCTCTTTCTCTTTCTCTTTCTCTTTCTCTTTCTCTTTCTCTTTCTCTTTCTCTTTCTCTTTCTCTCTCTCTCTCAGCCAAATGTTTATTTGGCTCCACAGACAGTGAAACTGGCCATCAAATGAGTTGGAAAGAATTGCAAGAAGCTCACGTGAGACAGTCGACGGCATGCATAGAGAGAGTGCTCACTCCCTAAGAGAAGCCTCTGTCCACATGTGAACCCTGAAGGGTCATGCACTTCAGTTGGAGTACAAAGGAACTGGCACACAGGGTCAGGAGAAACAAAAGACGGCAGAGTGAAGGGGTAGAGGGTGGGGGGTGGGGGGAGGGGGTAGTGGGGTGGCATAAAGGTAACGCAGATGACATCCAAGAATGTCGGACACAATGAGGCACTGCATAGTCCCAAATGGCATGTTGTGAGTGTGCAGGCAAAGGGTGGATACTTTGAAGAATCTCATATATAAAATACATTTTGATTTGTTTAACACTTTTCCAAGACTCCAGTCCCCCAAGTCATAGACTGTTCCCTCTGCTACCTCACAGCAAGCAGTACCGGAGCGCCAAGTCTAGGTCCAAAAGGTTCCTTAACAGCTTCTACCCCCAAGCCATAAGACTACTGAACAATTAATCAAATGGCCACCCGGACTATATACATTGATACCCGCCCCCCCTTGGTTTTTACACTGCGGCTACTTGTTGTTTATCATCTATTCATAGTCACTTCGCCCCTACCAACATGTACAAGTTACCTCGACTAACCTGTACCCCCGCACATTGACTCTGTACCGGTACCCCCTGTAAATAGCCTCGTTATTGTTATTTTAATGTGTTACTTTTTATTATTTTTTATGAACTGTATTTCCTGACCTGCACTGTTGGTTCAGGGCTTGTATTCAGCATTTCACTGTAAGGTCTACACCTGTTGTATTCGGCGCATGCGACAAATACAGTTAGATTTGATGTGGATACCATCACCTGTGGATACCATCACCTGTGGATACCATCACCTGTGGATACCATCACCTGTGGATACCATCACCTGTGGATACCATCACCTGTGGCCACACAGCATTCCTAATGGCACCATATTCCCTGTGTAGTGCACTTCTTTGGAAAAAGGAAATGCACTACTGTACATAGGCTACCGCACATAGTAGCCATGTATGGTCATCACACTGACCTCAGAAGGAAGAGGAAAGAGCTTCCATGTGATACTGGCAACAACATCATACCATGTCCCATTTTCATATGTCCCTCCACCTCTTCCCTCGCTCTCTGGTCTGCTCAGTTTTAAACAAAGCGCCCCGGGGTTAGATTGATTCATGTATTTAACATGTAGAAATCAGATATTGAGAACATTGACCTTACCACTCTCCCCTCTCCTTTTCCCCTATCCCCCACTCTCCCTCTCTCCCTTTCTCCTTCTCTCCGTCTCCTTCTCTCCCTGCTCGGCTGTTTAAAATAGTTTAATAGTGCACAGGGAGGCACTTTGATAGACAGGCTGAGAGAGACTAAGGAGATTTAGTTTGAACTTTTTGTGCGGTTCACTTTTTTTTGTGTCAAGAAAGCTCAACCTGTTTTTTAACAGAGCACTGGGCTAAGCAACCGATAGCCCTGCCAACCCTTCAACCCTACTCCCCCCACCCCTGCCCCTCCCTCACTGAACCCTAGCCAGCCACAGCTGCCTAGCCAGATGTGGGAGAAAGGGAGGGGAGAGAGAGGGAGGAGAGGGAGAGGCAGCCTCCTATGGGGACTGAGCATTGAAACAGAGAGGTCTGGAAAGGGATGGAGAAAGGGAGGGATGGACCAAACAGTGGAGAGAGATGGAGAAAATGGAGAAAAGACAAGAGGTCAGACCAGGAAAGGAAGCAAATTACATATCTTTGATAGACAGGACCTGGCCTTGTCATCAAGGACCACCCAGTCCAGCCAAATGTGGCCTACTGTAGGCTACTGTACCTGAATCAAGGCAGACTATAGCCCACTCTATTCTATCCTTCTTCCACACACTCATATTGCCATTCTGCCTTTTCAGCATGAGCTCAAGTTGCCGTCGGCCCAATGGTCCTAAACTCACTTTGCACTAAATCAGGGATGTCAAACATATGGCCCAATTCAATGTGGGTCACGGGTGGTTTGAGTAAAAAAAATACAAATTGTCAAATAGAAAACATTCTTTTTTTGGGTGGGAGAAAAGTCGATCTCAATCTACATAGAATAGTTTTTTGTATTTATGCACATACAAACGAAAACATACAGACACATATTTTTATTTTATTTTTATTTTATTTCCCCTTTATTTAACCAGGTAAGCTAGTTGAGAACAAGTTCTCATTTACAACTGCGACCTGGCCAAGATAAAGCATAGCATTGTGAACAGACAACACAGAGTTACAGATGGAGTAAACAATTAACAAGTCAATAACACAGTAGAAAAAAAAGAGAGTCTATATACATTGTGTGCAAAAGGCATGAGGAGGTAGGCGAATAATTACAATTTTGCAGATTAACACTGGAGTGATAAATGATCAGATGGTCATGTACAGGTAGAGACATTGGTGTGCAAAAGAGCAGAAAAGTAAATAAACATAAACAGTATGGGGATGAGGTAGGTAAAATTGGGTGGGCTATTTTACCGATAGACTATGTACAGCTGCAGCGATCGGTTAGCAACTCAGATAGCAGATGTTTGAAGTTGGTGAGGGAGATAAAAGTCTCCAACTTCAGCGATTTTTGCAAATCGTTCCAGTCACAGGCAGCAGAGAACTGGAACGAAAGGCTGCCAAATGAGGTGATGGCTTTAGGGATGATCAGTGAGATACACCTGCTGGAGCGCGTGCTACGGGTGGGTGTTGCCATCGTGACCAGTGAACTGAGATAAGGCGGAGCTTTACCTAGCATGGACTTGTAGATGACTTGGAGCCAGTGGGTCTGGCGACGAATATGTAGCGAGGGCCAGCCGACTAGAGCATACAGGTCGCAGTGGTGGGTGGTATAAGGTGCTTTAATAACAAAGCGGATGGCACTGTGATAAACTGCATCCAGTTTGCTGAGTAGAGTATTGGAAGCTATTTTGTAGATGACATCGCCGAAGTCGAGGATCGGTAGGATAGTCTTACTAGGGTAAGTTTGGCGGCGTGAGTGAAGGAGGCTTTGTTGCGGAATAGAAAGCTGACTCTAGATTTGATTTTAGATTGGAGATGTTTGATATGAGTCTGGAAGGAGAGTTTACAGTCTAGCCAGACACCTAGGTACTTATAGATGTCCACATATTCTAGGTCGGAACCATCCAGGGTGGTGATGCTAGTCGGGCATGCGGGTGCAGGCAGCGAACGGTTGAAAAGCGTTTAAGAGCAGTTGGAGGCCACGGAAGGAGTGTTATATGCCATTGAAGCTCGTTTGGAGGTTAGATAGCACAGTGTCCAAGGACGGGCCGGAAGTATACAGAATGGTGTCGTCTGCGTAGAGGGGGATCAGGGAATTGCCCGCAGCAAGAGCAACATCATTGATATATACAGAGAAAAGAGTCGGCCCGAGAATTGTATCACCAGCATGCCCTCTGATTTGACACACTGAACTCTGTCTGCAAAGTAGTTGGTGAACCAGGCAAGGCATTCATTAGAAAAACCGAGGCTACTGAGTCTGCCGATAAGAATATGGTGATTGACAGAGTCGAAAGCCTTGGCAAGGTCGATGAAGACAGCTGCACATTACTGCCTTTTATCGATGGCGGTTATGATATCGTTTAGTACCTTGAGTGTGGCTGAGGTGCACCCGTGACCGGCTCGGAAACCAGATTGCACAGCGGAGAAGGTATGGTGGGATTTGAGATGGTCATTGACCTGTTTGTTGACTTGGCTTTCGAAGACCTTAGATAGGCAGGGCAGGATGGATATAGGTCTGTAACAGTTTGGGTCCAGGGTGCCTCCCCCTTTGAAGAGGGGGATGACTGTGGCAGCTTTCCAATCCTTGGGGATCTCAGACGATATGAAAGAGAGGTTGAACAGGCTGGTAATAGGGGTTGCGACAATGAGGTCAATATCCTTCCAGGATACCCGGGCCAGGTCAATTAGAAAGGCCTGCTCACAGAAGTGTTTTAGGGAGCGTTTGACAGTGATGAGGGGTGGTCGTTTGACTGCGGATCCGTAGCGGATACAGGCAATGAGGCAGTGATTGCTGAGATCCTGGTTGAAGACAGCGGAGATGTATTTGGAGGGCCAGTTGGTCAGGATGACATCTATGAGGGTGCCCTTGTTTACAGATTTAGGGTTGTACCTGGTGGGTTCCTTGATTATTTGTGTGAGATTGAGGGCATCTAGCTTAGAATGTAGGACTGCCGGGGTGTTAAGCATATCCCAGTTTAGGTCACCTAACAGAACAAACTCTGAAGCATTCAACATTCACAACATCACCCCTGCCCAAACCCACCTGCTCACACCCTCATCTCCAGCACATGGCTTCAAAATGCACCATGATGTTTCTCTCCGTCGCCCACACACTTTCAACATTTAGATAATACAGCATTTGACCTTTCCATTGTGTTAATGGTGAAGGTTGATTTCCAGAAGAGTCCAACCCTCGGGTATGTCACTGCACCCTCATGTCTTGTCTCTCATGTCTTGAAATATGAGGACAGACAGATTAACAGTACGTTTACATTCTAA
>NC_143045.1:20057500-20060000 GCF_057628025.1 Oncorhynchus mykiss
TAGGGTCTTACACACAACACAACACAACACAACACAACACAACAGCTTCTCTGAGGCAATGCAGCAATGGACAGACAGTACAGTAATGACCAGTCTAGTTTAGGTAGGCTACACTAACAGTAGAATGTGGCATCATAATGTTTGTGTACCTCAGACTATAATGAGTTACAGAAGCCCAGCAGAGCACCTGTTGAGACTGCCCTCTTTCCTGCCTGGGACCCTAGTTAGCATGTGTGAGCGCACTGTGTGTGTGTGGTGGGCGGAGGGGCGTAGTGGAGACAGATCTCTCCCTCGCCGAGGGGGTGTCGCTGTCTGACAGGAAGTGAAGGTCAGCTTTGTGTGTGTGTGTGCGTGTGCGTGTGTGTGCCTGTATGTGGCCGAGCCTCAGCCAGGCGGGTCAGGGCTAGGCAGCCAGCAGGAAACAGCTCAAGACATGCCGACTCTGCAGGGACAGAGAGACATGCCGACTCTGCAGGGACAGAGAGACATGCCGACTCTGCAGGGACAGAGAGACATGCCGACTCTGCAGGGACAGAGAGACATGCCGACTCTGCAGGGACAGAGAGACATGCCGACTCTGCAGGGACAGAGAGACATGCCGACTCTGCAGGGACAGAGAGACATGCCGACTCTGCAGGGACAGAGAGACATGCCGACTCTGCAGGGACAGAGAGACATGCCGACTCTGCAGGGACAGAGAGACATGCCGACTCTGCAGGGACAGAGAGACATGCCGACTGCAGGGACAGAGAGACATGCCGACTCTGCAGGGACAGAGAGACATGCCGACTCTGCAGGGACAGAGAGACATGCCGACTCTGCAGGGACAGAGAGACATGCCGACTCTGCAGGGACAGAGAGACATGCCGACTCTGCAGGGACAGAGAGACATGCCGACTCTGCAGGGACAGAGAGACATGCCGACTCTGCAGGGACAGAGAGACATGCCGACTCTGCAGGGACAGAGAGACATGCCGACTGCAGGGACAGAGAGACATGCCGACTGCAGGGACAGAGAGACATGCCGACTCTGCAGGGACAGAGAGACATGCCGACTCTGCAGGGACAGAGAGACATGCCGACTCTGCAGGGACAGAGAGACATGCCGACTCTGCAGGGACAGAGAGACATGCCGACTCTGCAGGGACAGAGAGACATGCCGACTCTGCAGGGACAGAGAGACATGCCGACTGCAGGGACAGAGAGACATGCCGACTCTGCAGGGACAGAGAGACATGCCGACTCTGCAGGGACAGAGAGACATGCCGACTCTGCAGGGACAGAGAGACATGCCGACTGCAGGGACAGAGAGACATGCCGACTCTGCAGGGACAGAGAGACATGCCCGACTGCAGGGACAGAGAGACATGCCGACTCTGCAGGGACAGAGAGACATGCCCGACTGCAGGGACAGAGAGACATGCCGACTCTGCAGGGACAGAGAGACATGCCGACTCTGCAGGGACAGAGAGACATGCCGACTCTGCAGGGACAGAGAGACATGCCGACTGCAGGGACAGAGAGACATGCCGACTCTGCAGGGACAGAGAGACATGCCGACTCTGCAGGGACAGAGAGACATGCCGACTCTGCAGGGACAGAGAGACATGCCGACTCTGCAGGGACAGAGAGACATGCCGACTCTGCAGGGACAGAGAGACATGCCGACTCTGCAGGGACAGAGAGACATGCCGACTCTGCAGGGACAGAGAGACATGCCGACTCTGCAGGGACAGAGAGACATGCCGACTCTGCAGGGACAGAGAGACATGTCGACTCTGCAGGGACAGAGAGACATGCCGACTGCACTGACAGAGAGACATGCCGACTCTGCAGGGACAGAGAGACATGCCGACTCTGCAGGGACAGAGAGACATGCCGACTCTGCAGGGACAGAGAGACATGCCGACTCTGCAGGGACAGAGAGACATGCCGACTCTGCAGGGACAGAGAGACATGTCGACTCTGCAGGGACAGAGAGACATGCCGACTCTGCAGGGACAGAGAGACATGCCGACTCTGCAGGGACAGAGAGACATGCCGACTCTGCAGGGACAGAGAGACATGCCGACTCTGCAGGGACAGAGAGACATGCCGACTGCAGGGACAGAGAGACATGCCGACTCTGCAGGGACAGAGAGACATGCCGACTCTGCAGGGACAGAGAGACATGCCGACTCTGCAGGGACAGAGAGACATGCCCGACTGCAGGGACAGAGAGACATGCCGACTCTGCAGGGACAGAGAGACATGCCGACTCTGCAGGGACAGAGAGACATGCCGACTCTGCAGGGACAGAGAGACATGCCGACTCTGCAGGGACAGAGAGACATGCCGACTGCAGGGACAGAGAGACATGCCGACTCTGCAGGGACAGAGAGACATGCCGACTCTGCAGGGACAGAGAGACATGCCGACTCTGCAGGGACAGAGAGACATGCCGACTCTGCAGGGACAGAGAGACATGCCGACTCTGCAGGGACAGAGAGACATGCCGACT